>NC_054388.1:53128327-53200827 GCF_017654675.1 Xenopus laevis | reverse complement strand
TTACATTAGGCTCAATTAAAAAAATATTTTTCTTTTCAGGCCTCAGGGTTTGCTATGCGTCTATGCTTCAGTTAATGGGCAATACTGCAGTATGAAAAATAGATGTTTTTTCTGCCAATGGAATATATAATGAGGATATTTAGTGCTAAGCGTCACAAACACCAAATATTTCACTAATGGAAAAAGATAAGACTTTGACAAATTTGAATGTCACTGTTGATGGCACTTTAGATTTTTTTCCAACCCACATGACATTTAAAATGTCTCATATAAAATGTAACAGAACGAGCTATGAGGTAGCGCTTATGACCGATTGCAAGACATGCTCTCATAGGAAAACATTCTAGCAAATGTGAGGAGCTCCTAGGTAATGTAGTCTGGATAACAGATCCCATATGTACAAAAAAAAAATTGCCTTCAGAAGGTACTTAAGGAATGTTTATGGTACATGTCACTACAAAATATTTATACTCATACAAAATTGACACATAAATGGGCAAATTTAGAACCACATAAAAAGTTGATCGCAGACACCAAACTGCCTTTTTTTTTTAATTGTTTTAAACAAAAGGATATTAAATACAGTATAGTAAAATAAAAAATGAAATCATCAATTGCATGAATTTGGAAAATCATGCACAAGCACAGAGAGAAAGAGGCTTCTTGTAGGCACATCACAATGTACCACCATCACAATGTTTAGGGGTAAATCGGAGAAACCTGCCTTACCGTAGCGTCTTGTTGATTAGTGGAGCAGCTGTTATCTTTGTCACTTAGCAATTTCTCGTGGCCCTCAGATTTTATAAGGTTTTCTAAAGAGGTGGAGTGTCTCATGTCGGTCTCTGATCCCTGCATGGCTTCGGAACCGTCCTTTACAGCAACAGTACCAGACATCCTCATTTGAAAAGGTCACTTTAGCAATCAAGGATATGCAGAACCTTAAATACATTGCAGAAGAATTATAAACTTGCATAAAAATAATGAGGTTTATAGACAGATATTCTTTTCCTGTCTAGTAAATTTGACCAAATTTGTAACAAAAAAAACATATACATACATATATATATATATATACATATATATATATATATACATATATATATATATATATATATATATATATATATATATATATATATATATATATATATACACACACACACACACACACACACACACACACACACACACACACACACACAAATTCCTTTGTGTGTGTGCATTTATCACATATGTATATCACACAGAATAATCCCTTTACTTGCATCTATGATATATGTAGCAGCTTAGTGTATGGGATCTCTTCCTATACAAGTCACACATTGAGGCATGTTTTGTTTTCCACTTAATGCATTAATTGTAATTTCTTCTTTATTAAATTAGTAACACAATGAAACGCGGTATAACTGCCAGTTATACCGTTTAACATCCTGGTTTACATCTTTAAAGGTGCCTATTGCGCCCCATTAAAGAACGGACATCAAGTGAAATGTAAATGGTATGTTTTTCCAGTCTTTCTCTAAGGGTATATAATTCTGGAAAATAGGAGGTTTTCATGAAGTGCCAGTCGGGATTCTAAACATAGACTGAACAATAGATCTGTTCCCGTTACCATAGCAACCAGGAAGAAGTAACATTTACTGCAGCTTCGGAAAGAAAAAAAAAAATTGTGCTGCACAGGTAGGGGGAACAAAAGGACAGCTTAAAGGGCACATATAAATACTTATCACCCCCCCATCTCACATGATTAAGAGATAAAATCTTGGGACACCCTTCTCATAATTTAATTAGTCCTAAATTCAGTAAGCACCTCATTAATAGGGGCAGTAACCTAAGCATGTCAGCAACCATTCAAAGCATGTGATCTCTGCCCTCCTGGGGTCACTGCAAAGACCCTTGTCAAAGAGAAACTAACAATAAGCTTTGTCTTTTATAAGGCAGCCTTCCAGCATGAAACAGGAGGAAAGCCAAGAGATCCGTATAGGAACTGTCAGTTCCCTAAACCTTATAATTAGCTCTTGAGGAATGTTGCACACTAGGGGGTGAACTGGAAAAGGGGAGAATATATCACGACAGACAAAGGGCTACAGTTGGAAGACAAAAGAAAATAGAAAAAAGCAAAATAAGAAGGAGAGGAAAAAAGAAAAGAAGGGAATAAAACAGAACAAACAGAGAGAAGGGAACTAAAAGGAAAAGAATAAACATAGGAGAAAAAGGGGAAAGAAAGAGGGCAAACAGAATTAAGAAACCAAGATCATAGATGTAGATAAATTTGAATCCAATGCCCAAACTTCGTGTTTCAAACTGGCTGCATTATGCAGACTTCATGTTTTACTCAACTGAACTTGTCAAACTTGTTCCACAATCGCTGCCCAGATAACTGACAGGAGCAGCATAGCGAGACCCTACACATACTGAGCTGATCTGCTCTCCCCCCAACCAACCAAAGGACTCTGCTGCAGAATGTCTTCCCACCAGCAGCCCTCATTATTCATCTTGCTTTTACTGTAAGCACGGAAGGATGAAACGGTCTCTTCGCCAGGTGTTGGGCAGATGGCACAATAAAAAGCAAGTCGGCCCCGTTTTTTTGTGGTTACTATTGCTTGTTTTTATGGTACTTGCTTGCCAAAACATTTTCTGCATCACTGATTTGCACATTTATTTATGAAAAATGGACCTTAAATTGTCCCTTTTAGCAACCGGATGTGGTTGTAAACAAGGGAAAAAGGCAAAAAGAAATTTTATTGAGATTTTATTGAATAAGCTTGCCTATGCAACTTAAAGGAACCCTGATTTTCTCATCATTTTTCCTCCCCCACCTTTTCATTTTATGGCAGCGAGTCAGCCCACCCCACTCGATTTTATGGTAATGAAAACAGATCCAATCCCAGCACTGGGTGACCTAAGGAAGTCCATGCTGAAAGATTACCTGATGTATCCAACTGTTAGGAGTATGTGATGTCCCACAGCAAGACAGAGAAAGAGACTCGGGTTCCTTCCCACTGAGATTAAGCAGGATGTCAGTCGTAATGAACTGTCTGGAAAGTGACAGAGGTCGTCCCATGTCCTTGTCACCAAAGTAATGTCCAGGGTAGAATGATACTGCACTGGGTCAGGTGCAGCATGCCTTACGCGAGCCTGCCAGCAAAAAACAGATGTTGGAAGCTTGTAGAAGAAAAATTACAGAGTACAAACACAACGTTTCAGTGGTTCCAAACTTGATATGAAACCAATAACTCTGAATTAACCTGAACAGGGGGAATGGCGCGGCACTAGAAAATAACAGATCCCCGTGTGATATCAAACAAATCATTTTTGCTGCAAGCCCGGGATACGTTTAGGGCGGTTATGTGCATTTATAAAAATAAGCCCATTTGATGCCAACAGAGTCTGCCAGAGGATTGAGAAGCATAATGGGAAAACGAGCCTGGGATTTGGCAATTTGCTTTGCTCTAATCATTATAAACAATCCGGCACTAATATAAGAAAATGAGTGTGTTGGAGTGGGGGAAGAGTGGGAGAAAAGTATTCTCTATGATTTTATACAGAAGCTTAATAGGTCACATGAAACTGATGAAGAGTACAGCTAATATAAAAGCAATAATACTAAGTAAGTAGCAGGGTACGGGGAGCAAATCCCAGAAGGGTTACAGATCTGATGCACATTTCCTCCCACTCCTGTTGTGCATGGCTATTTAATACGCACGGTGTATAGTATGTCTAATAGGTACTGGATAAGAACAAATACATATGGGCAGCAAGCCTCCTACCAAATATCACCATGATAGCTACATCGTTATAAAAGTAGTGGAAGAGTCAACCCTAAAAATATCCCATGAACAATAGGAGCATATGGAAACTCAGTGTCCACAGCTTTATCCATATGGACCCCCTATGGAAAACATATCATAACGGCCATATGTTTGAAACCCTAGGAAGAAAAGGGGGGGAACTTAAAGGAACAGTGAACGGAATTCAGTGCAATGAGTTACATTTTATAGATGGGCATGGGTGCACAAATAATTAATCCATTATAAAACCATATTCTGATTATAAAATATATGTCATTATGGTATTTTTCTTCTCTCTTAAAATATAAACAAGAGATATGAAACACTTCCACCAAAAAACGACTAGTCCATATTAAACAAATACACATTTGAAATATGACATCAAAACGTAGGGAAAAAAGATATTTTGCAGTCATATGCAAATATATATATATATATATACACATATATATATATATATATATATATATATATATACACACATACATATACAAAACCCAGTCTGTAATGTAAACTTAAATACAATTGGGATGTAAAGGCAAAGTCCCAAAACATGTACAAAAAAAATATTCTCCTAAATAATGAATCCCTTTAGACAAATGCACAATAGAAAGAAATATCTAACAAACCATATCCTTCCATGGTTCTGCCACAAACAAGAAGAGCTTCCACACCAGAAACTCTGCAATTTGTTCAACTAATCCACTGTAGTATAATGTCATGTTTTTGTCTTCAGTACATAAAACACATTCCTTTAGTTTCTTCCTAACAAATAAACTGCCAGGACACTAGCCCATGTGATACAACTTTACAGGCACTACAAGTGCACCTATTGAACAAATAAACATGAATTATAACAAACGACCAAGCCTTTAAACCAGCGCCAAGTGTCATTCTCCAACACAGATACATACCGTATACTTCCGAATCCTTAAGGGTTGGATGTCTGTTTAATCACATGAAAACTCAGTTTAATTTAAGGTTTAATTAAAACAGCTAAATTAGGATTACTTTTTTTTAACTTACTGACAAGGAGAGAAGGCAATTCATAATAATGGAAAAACAGTTCTGCGTTAAAAAGAGCAGAAAATGATATATTTATGTGTATTAAAGCACTTTGCAATGAAAAGCAAATAAAACAAATGACAAACAAACCTTAATATGATACCCAGGAAGGTATAAAGATGAAGGTGAAAGCCGACAGAGGCTACAAAGTCATAGAAGTGACATACCTGGAGCATCCCGGCATGTAGCTTCATTGCACCAGATTACAGGAGATGCGATTTCCATAGCATCGACACGGTTCCCTTGCACGGCTCTTTGGGAGAGCGCTTATTGCAAAGGCTATACTTGCTCTATGCACCAGGTACCTGCAAACAGTCTGTTAAGGCACTTCCAAGAGCCGTGCATTGAACAGGGACCCAACAGCTGTACATGGTGATGTCAGCAGGAGCCCAACCAGTAACAACAGAGAGCAAGTCAAACACGTCTCACGCTAAATTCAGCTCCTCATTAGCAATTCAGCAGCAGATGATGCAAAGGAGAAAAAAAAAAAAATGTGTGAACGTGTGAAAGTGCCAAGAAAAGGGGTAAGATATATATTTTCTTCATCATTAAAACTGCACTTGCATGACAGCAGAGGGGGGTGGATAAAAAAAAAAATTGGAGTGAATATTAGCCCGAAACCCCACAATTTAATGCACTGCCTTCCGTTTCTGTCTGGTATAGGTGATAAAGAAACCGTAGAAACACAGCAAAAAAATAAAAGAAATAAGAAATAAAAGAAAAAAAAAACAAAACACAAAATATACAAATAGTTCTTGGATAAGTGTTCTGCTGCAGCTCACGACCAAGCTCCCGACTTAAAATTTGAAAATGTGATTTGATTTGCACAGCAGCTGATTTTTGATAAAATATCTCATCGGTGTCAGTTCAACGAATCCTCGGCGGAAGGTGAGATTATGGTTGCACGTTTAGGAAGATAAACAAGGACCAATATTATATATATGTAGATAGATAGATAGATAGATAGATAGATAGATAGATAGATAGATAGATAGATAGATAGATAGATAGATAGATAGATAGATAGATAGATAGATAGATAGATAGATAGATAGATAGATAGATAGATAGATAGATAGGCAAATAAATGGCTTGCAGCACAGTAGGCACCTCAGCTTAGGTCGGCTGTCACAAAGACAGCCTCGCGCTCAACTGCGACAAAAAAAATAGTCAAGACCACCTTTGGGTCTTGCACATGGCGGGCACCCACAGAACAAGAGCTGTGGGTGGGCGGAATGAGGATAGCAGACATAGGAAGGCAAGGTTATCTCCAGCTATCCCCCCCTCCTTTTTAAAATGTACTGTACAGGTATGGGACCTGAATGCTCGGGACTAAGGGTTTTCTGGATAACGGATCTTTCCCTAATTTGGATCTTGATAACGGGTTTCGGGATAACGGATCCCATACCTGTTCTAGGGCATAGCTTATAGGGAAGACACAGCAGTAGGGCTGGCACCCTGCTTGCCTAGCTGACTGCTCCAGTTGAGAAGATATGTAGTGTGCAGTCTGCACATATAGTAAGATTGTACCAACAATATGGCAGCTTCCATTCCCCAAAAAAAAAAATAATAATTTTCTTGGTACAAAACAATGACTTCCTATAGGGAATATGGAAGAGAAACCACCCATAAGCCATTCTCCTGCTCTGTATGATCCCAACAAACAAGTCTGGTTATTTCAATGCCATGTAATGGGATTTGACCCGACTTTTGCATATTTCATAAAAATAAAAACACAACTTTACTCTGGAATGTAGGTACACAATCTCATTGGCAAATGGTGTGCGCTATATTGTGTATAGGATGCTTCTTGAAGCTAAAGCACTGAGAAGTTTGGGGGGGGGGGCTTTAACCAATTTATTCAAGACTAAGGTTGACTTCTTATGCCCCCTACAGGGCATGCAGTGAGTATAAAAACCCTCCGAGACTAAATGCAATTTGCACATTGGTTATCTGTGAAAGGATCTATGGGAAACAAGTGTTGCTCTAACCACTTACCACCAAAGCTGCTGTGAAAATGCCAGAGCAATATTCAGCACGGAAAAAAAAAAGTCTTCCCCACAGAGCCCTGGGAAACAAACATGCACTGTGTAGCATGTGATCACTTGTCCCCCACCCATATGTTCTGCCACAGGAGGGGGTCTTACACTACCAAACATTCAAATCCACATTCTGCCAGAGCAGGGGTCAGATAAACGAAATTCCTGTGGTTTGTAGCTGAAACATACACCCACAGAGGGCAAACAGATGCACCAAATATGATGCCATTGACTGGGGTGAATATATTCAGTATCAGGTGTGCCAAGGTTAATATATCAGCTGAGGATGCCAAAGACAGCTGGATATTAGATCTTTACCCAGTCCAAAGGCAACTCTACCCTGCTGTACAAAGGTGACTTGCAGGCGTCTTTAAGGCAACCATGCTACCTGCCCCCCCCCTTTTTGCTCCGCCACAGACTCAATGATAGGGAGAACTCACCAGGAAGTCTCAGTCTGCACAGATAACACAGAGAGTAGAGATGTTTATACACAAGCATGTTAACAAAGAATTATACACACTGCCACATTCCATTAGAACACTAGCAATGATGAGTTAATTAGCACGAGGCTTCATTCAGTCACTGTAGGGATCAGCTCACACAGTGTGCCGCACACAGACACAAAACCGTAACAATACATACATATAGGCTGGAGGGGTCCAACATTAGAGGGAAAAGAATGCACTACGACTGGGAAGGGTCACATTTATAACATATTTCTCTTTGCTCAACAGTATATATAATAGTATAATTCAATAAATGACTAAAAAAATGCTAAACCTTACACAAAGTTCATATTGTGCTGATGTACCATAAAGCAGATTAATGATATTTCTTCTCCTGAACAAACAAAAATATGATATATGGTGCAGCTGATTGGGGGTTACAGATCTTTCTTACAAATCTGGAAGGGGTGGGGGGGGGATCAGCTACATATTTGCTCCAGAGCAGTTTATCAAATTCTAATCTGCCTTTTACTATATTTACCAAAACAGAAGATTTGATTGTGGCTAATGCTGAATGTACCATAGCTCTTCAGTACAAACCCCAAGAAGAGGGGATGTACCCCCCAGTGATTGTAATCACTTATTTGATACCCTGGGCTGATGCTCCTGTTGGCAGAAAACTGCACCAGCCTCAGGCATACCTCCCAACTGTCCTGTTTTTCATGGGACAATCCCCATTTTGACAGTACAACCCGGAGTGTTGAACTGGCCATAGATATAAAGATTTTTAAGAGATCTTTTCGTTATCTCGAAACAAACGATTAAATGTACGATTTGTCCATCAACTAAAAAGATCATTTCAGGCGATATTGCCAGGAAAACGGAGTGTAGCTGCCTGCTTGGCCCTGCAAACACAGATAGATTGCACTGGGACAGAATTTTTTTTTTTAACCTCGTCATTCAATTTTCTGACAGATGTTGGATGAAAAATCGTAAAATGTACGATCGTTCGATTCCCACTAGCCTCACGATAATTTGACGGATTGCACTGAAATCGATCGTTCACCAACGAAAAATCTTTGCATCTATGGGGACCTTTACTTAAATGTCCTGACACAGCCACAAAGATACAAAGTTTCTAATTTAATTGCCTTTTGGCAGAGAGCACAGAATAGATACTTCAATACTTTTGTAACAATTTAAGATAAGCAGGTCTCTTGGGGAAATTTGTTATCTTTGTCACTGCTGAGGAGAATTAAAGGAGACACAGGCTAAATGAAAACATTTGTAGGCAAATAGAAGTAATAAATAGTGTTGCTTTTACACGGTGCTAAAAATTTTATATTATTTATGAAAATCGCCCCTTTATTGGAGCTCCCTATAGATGTTCTCTGGTCCCTGTCAAATGAGGGGTGGGCGTGTCCTAACGGTTCCTGTCAGAAGCACAGTAGGAGGGGGACAGCCAATCACAGCCCTGCAGTCACACAAGCGCAAACAGATTTCAGTTTCCTATCAGGTCCTGCCAGCTGCTGATTGGTTGCGGTCCTAGATTACAGTGAGCCGAGAGCCGGCTCCCATGCACAGCCTGGGAATTCAGGGAGCATGAAGTGGAAGGGAGGGATTATTAGGGTTTTTGCAAAAATATTCAATAAACCAGCCTGAAACACTACTTTTTAAAGAGCAATTCTTCTATATCCAAATGACTATAATGCACTGGTACATTATTATTTTTTTTTACACAAAATGTCTCCTTTAAAGGCAGCTGTTAGAATTGATAAAATAGTTGCTAATATTCCAGAGACACTGCTGAGAAATGCATCAACTAATTGTATCAACTAAATGTAGCAAATTGTAACAGTTCAGATGCTCCTGGATCATTGAACTGCCAGATTGAAACATCAGACACGAAGCACTGAATTTTAAACTTCGGAAAACGGTAAAAAATAAAAGATGGAAAGTAACTGAAAAAAAGTCTTTGTTCACCAGAAATAATCTGAAATCAACTTAACTGGAAAAAGTGTTTGGAAGGTGAACAACCCCTTTAAAGGACAATTCAACCTTCATTAGAAAAACTGTAATAACACATAAAAATTACAGAAATTTGTTCAAACCTGCCAAATTTTGTAAAATTAACATGTTAATTAGGGGGTGTGATCACAAAGATGGGCGTGGACAAACGCGGCTGTGGTCCTCGCTGAACCCTGGGCTTGTGCAGTTTTGTGCTAATAGGAGCTCTGGCCCAGGGTATCAGGTAAATAATTTTAATCAATGGTGGTGAGTAACATCTAGTGATTTAACTTTCTATCTTCTTTAATGACAAAACTGCAACACTATTTCCTCCTCTAACAAAAATGTGTCTTTGACTTGAATAGATTTAATAAACAAGCCTGTCTATTTCCATCAGCTTGTCGCGCTTTCATTGAACTTTTTCATTAACATCGCCCTGTTCATTTTGTGCATGGTCACATTTATGGTGTGACCCCAAATTATCTTAAAGCCCAAGAGGACTGAACAGAAAAGAATACTGTGCTTTAGGCTTCACGGTGAGCAAAAGGTGAAAATACAATATGTTCAAAAAAAATCACAGCTTTACACCTCATTATAAGAAAACGTGTATTTGCTCTTTTGTTTTTTTAAGTGCTAAATTGCAATTTACACAAAAAATTATTTGTTTCCATTTGGAAAAAAAGACGCACATGAAATGAAAGGATTGTTAACGTTACTGCCATGGTGATGACACAATTAGAATTTGCCCAAAATTAGCCTGGGGCTGTTCACACTAGGGTCTGGAGCAGCTGCAGCAGACAATGACTTTTTCTATCTTAAAGTGTTTGTATTCTCCAAAAAAAATAAATAAATATTAACTTTTGCATATACATAAAAATAGGACTATTACAGAGCACAGCCCCTATCCAGTACCCATTGTAAAGAGCATTCCTGCACTGCTTTGTGGCCTAGATAGTGATGTGAGGGTCGAGACCCGCAAATGACCCCAGAGAATCCGCACTTTACCCTAACCTGCCGAACTCTCCTATTTATATAGGATTAGGATGAGATTTTCGTTATCTTTATAACAGAGCATTTTGTCACAGTGGCAAGGATCCTATCAGATACCCATTGTAAGCAGCAATCCTGTTCTGCTTTATGGCCGAGATTCTAGCTACCTTCTAAGGGTCTGGTCACACGGGCAGATTCGGGGAGATTAGTCGGCAGGCGACAAATATCCTCTTATTCGCGGTGACTAATCTCCCCAATCTGCCTTCTGCCGCCTAAAATGTAAATTGCCTGGGGGCAGGCACATGGACCGATTTGTTTTCCAAAGTCGCCCGAAGTTTCCCCGTGAGGCAATTACGAGCGACTTCGGAAACCTAAGCGCTCTGTGTGCCTGCCCACAGGCAATTTTCATTTTAGCCGGCAGAAGGCAGGGGAAGGCAGATTGGGGAGATTAATGGCCGCGAAGAGGAGATTTGTCGCCTGGCGACTAATCTCACCAAATCTGCCAATGTGGCCAGACCCTTACAGAACATTTTGTCACAGTGTCACAGTCCTGCCCTGCTTTATGGTTGAGATTCTAGCTATCTTTATAACAGAACATCCTGCCACAGATCATGATACCCATTGTAAGCAGCAGTCCTGTCCTGCTTTATGGCTGAGATTCTAGCTATCTGTATAACGGGATTATGTCAGAGTGGCACAGATCCTATATGATACCCATTGTAAGCAGCAGCTGTGCCCTGCTTTATGGCTGAGATTCTAGCTATCTGTATAACAGAGCATCCAGTCACAGTGGCACAGATCATGTCCGATACCCACTATAAGCAGCAGTCCTGCCATGCTTTATAGTGGATATTCTATCTATCTGTATAAGAGCAAACAAAAGAAGAAGGGAGCAGGGTTGGCTGCTGTGTTCTTTTAAGTTGCCATCTCAAGGTATTTTATACATATAAAAACTAAAACAGAAAACTAGAGCAACAGTGTGTATTACAAATGCCAAAGTACCATTTACCGGCCCACTTTACAGGATATATACTAGTGGCTGTAATGTGGAAATGCCATGCTAATTCACCCAGCCCATAGCCTGTCCTGTGTAATGCAGTATACAAAGTAGAGGATATAGCATGTATAAAAAGCTACAAATGCTTAAATCTATTTCTAGTCTAAAAGTCCAATGAATGGCCTTAACCTTCCCCACCATTTGAGCAGCTTCTCCCACATGGCGAGTAATGTCCATACAATTTCTATTAATGCTGCATTTCACTGTACGCGTTTAATTGAATTAATGGAGGCATTATCCTGTGCAAGCTCCATTAGGAGATATTGATTTCTGAACATCACAACAAGATTCTCATTACATTTCACTTATGCCTCATTATTTCACTGAAGCTGGCAGGAAAAAACAACTGCCCAAGAAATTGGGGGGGGAGGGTGAAAAAAAACAAAAAAAAACACATTACGGAGAAATTTGCAATTAAAATCAAATCTTCGACAAACCGTTAAGAGGTATTAGGAGCTACCCCAATCACTCACTGTGTAACTGTCCAGGTTTCTATGGAATTCAACGCATAAAAACAGTCAGGTTGTTATTTATTGCAGTTTTTAAATTATGCATTTTGTTCAGAAGCTATCCATTATGATATTTAAGTAGTTATCTGGTTGCTAGAGTCCAAATTACCCTTGCAACAAGCAGTGGTGCGAATGAGAGATGGGAAGATTAATAGTAGGGGCCTGAATAGAGAGACATCTTAAATTATCTGTGAGGGAGGATAAAAACATTTAGAAAGGTCAGCTTAACGCTATATGATAACAAATAGCTAATTGCAATATATACATTTCTATATAAAAGAGGTGGGTGTTTTGTGCTGCCTCAGTCCACTGCCAAATTCTTATGGGATCATATTGTTGTAGTTAAACCTATCAAGGTGTTGAGACAGGCAGGTGGGCAGGCTTTAGCCCCCAGGTAAACCTGGTCACAAGAATTTTCTTTTTACATTGTCCTCGGTTGGGCAGAGAAAGCAGTGTAAAGATGGCTGATATAACTTTGGTCACTAGATGGAGTACTTTATCAGATTTTTTTTATCTTTATGAGCAGGGTGGGAAACGGCATCCTTGTCTAGACCCCGCCTCCCCTCTGACAATGGGAATGAACAGCCCAGGAACTAAATAAAATGAAAGCACTGTCCTGAGTTAGTTAATTTATTCCACTGTTTTTGGGACAACTGGTAAAGATCTGCACAAGTTACCATGTATGTCCAGCTTTACCCAGGAGAGAGGATTTCTAGAGGGACCCAAGAAAGAGGGCAAGCAACAACTACTGACAGATGTGAATACTGGCACCCCAAGTTAGGGACTGGTGCAATTTGGTTTTGCAGAAATTTGGTTAAAAAATCGATATATATATATATATCAAGTCAAATGGGTAACATGAAACATTTTAGAGACATGAACAAAGTAAGCAAATGGGGCCCCTGTCTGCGTGCCCAATCTAAACTTGTCTTAAATAAGGAAAATCCAACCTGTGGCCCTGGCTTCTATGGCTGTGGGAATGATAAGAGTTGTCACTCAAGAACAATTGTAGGAGAGGTTGGATATTATCTTCTATACCCATCCCTGTATCCTGTTTTCCTTAACATTAAATGGCGAGATTAGGATTGAGTTGAAATGCAGGGCAAGTTATTTCAAGAGCAATTTGCATTCTCTAATCATTTACTGCCAACACCTCTTTGATGGTTGCATCGAAACCCTCCTCAGATCTACTGATAATAGAGTGTCACTAATATATTCACTGGGAGCAAGTTAGAGACACAACCTTTAAGCAAATAAATGGTGTAGCAATAATTAGGCAAACAAAATCCAAA
Source organism: Xenopus laevis (assembly GCF_017654675.1). Taxonomy (NCBI): domain Eukaryota; kingdom Metazoa; phylum Chordata; class Amphibia; order Anura; family Pipidae; genus Xenopus; species Xenopus laevis. Next base: position 53,187,631 of record NC_054388.1, on the reverse strand, counting down.
ACCCCATCCAACACTTTACCCATGAGCAAATTAAGTAACTACTACTCAGCTGATACTTGCAAGGTGAATAAAGGCTTCCTTGGGAAGTAGTAAAGTGCTCCATACATGTTTAGTCAAATCCTACCTCTGCTACAGACACATAAAGCAGTGTGCCTTCAAACTACAGGTATGGTATCCGTTATCTGGAAAACCGTTATTCAGAATGTTCTGAATTATGGAAAGACTCCCATAGACTCCATTATAATCAAATCCAAATTTTTTAAAAATTATTCCCTTTTTCTCTGTAATAATAAAACAGTGCCTTGTACTTGATACAAACTAAGATATATTAAATCCTTACTGGAAGCAAAACCAGCCAATTGGGTTTATTCAATGTTTACATGATTTTCTAGTACACTTAAGGTATAAAGATACAAATTACAGAAAGATCCGTTATCTGGAAAACCCCAGGTCCTAAACATTCTGGATACCAGGTCCCATACCTGTGCTTGGAAACCTAGTAAAGAATGCCAGAAATTCCGCTGCAATTTGTGCTTGAAGTTGGGACATGCCCATCGTTCTTGCCCTGATGCCTGGTACAACATTGTTACAGATTGCCCTAATTTACAGGAGGAAATTGGCCAGGGAATGGAGACTGTGGAGGAGGGTGCCCCAACATCTAAAGTGGTGGGATCAGAGAGGGAGGTTATGCAGCTGGAATCCAGTGCCCCATGCAGTAAGGTGATGGGTAGTGCTGCAGAGAAGTTACCCAAGGAGAAGGGTGAGCAGAGGACCTGTCAGCCAAGAAGAGAGGAGTGGAGAGTGGTGGGAAAGAAAGAGGTACGTGCCTGGCGCCCCTGTGCCTTTGCGCCCTAGGCAAGTGCTCTTCTGCCTACCCCTAGTTCCGACCCTGGGAAGGCTAGGGCCTTGGGAAAAAGGAACAGGGTTTAATGATAAGGGAACTTTCTGTTTGTATTTTATGCTCTTCTGATTCTAAATGTACAGAATGAAGCAGAAGGCAGTTTAGAGCCAGAAGCGGAGAACCGGGATGGACAGCTGCTGCTTTTAGTAGCAATTACATTTTACACATAACATTAAATCCAGTGACAACGAGAAATGAATGAAAACTGGGTGGTTGCTTGGAATTATATTTTCTTTCATTAGGTTAGAAAAATAAGTTTTTAGGTGGAGTTCCCCTTTAAAAGACAGGTATAAAGCAAAAGTAAAATATGACCGATTACAAAAGAACAGAGCTTGAAAGGCACCAGCCGAGTTCCTAGCCTCACTGGTCCATACCATGAGAGAGAATTCTTTGCGTGCTAGAAATATGACAGCACAGGCTGCTCGTTCCCAAGCGCGTCCCCAGAGCACTGACACAGAACAGGTTTCTGAGGTAACCAGCTCGCGTTCTGCTTGTGTGCAACTTATACAACACATTCATCTTCATGCCATTAGCAGCAGCCACTCTGCAGTCCCCCAACGTGGCTGGGTGGTTTGCAAGGATATATTTGGAAGTGCTGAGTGGCCAATGGGCTTTCACTCCTTTTCATCATATAACTTTCTGGATTGCAGCCTCAATAAACTAGACAGACAAAGTTGAAAGCTTTGCATTCCATACAATGCCAGACTGAGGAGGTCCTGGAACTACAACCTCAGGGGCCCCTAAACACTGATGTTATAAATTGTAACAACTCTCCACAGCTTACAGCATGCAGGAACTACATAACCCACAATGCATTGCACTATGATGTTCCTTTGCTTATTGAAATCATGTGTGCAGGGAATTATGGTTTGGAGGATGCAGGATGAGAACAGCTGGCTGTAGATACAAAGTAACAGTAGTCAGCCAGCTCAGCAAAGTAGTCAGACAGATCAGCAGGAGAGCAGGGGGCTAGGCTTAGGAACTCTCAGAAACCATAAAAAATCATGGAAAGGCTGCATATTTTTTTAAATGATGTATAAGGCAAAATTGTTTGAAATTAGGATAACTTTTCAAATAGCTTACGTTATCATTTGTAGCGCTCCCCTTTAAATATAAATATATATATATATATATATATATATATATAATATATATATATATATATATATATATATATATATATATATATATATATATATATATATATATATATATATATATATATATATATAGAAAAATAGAGAAGCTCGCACTCACAGGACTTAAAAGGTCAAAAAGGTGTTTATTTAGATCAAAAATCGACTAACGTTTCGGCTTGCACTCAAGCCTTTCTCAAAGAGTGCAAGCCGAAACGTTAGTCGATTTTTGATCTAAATAAACACCTTTTTGACCTTTTAAGTCCTGTGAGTGCGAGCTTCTCTATTTTTCTATTTTATTCTTGGGCTTTTTTGCACCCAGGCAACTTTGACCCTTTTAACGTGCAGTGCCGGCTTCCAGACTATTATATATATATATATATATATATATATATATATATATATATATATATATATATATATATATATATATATATATATATATATATATATATATATATATATATATATATATACACACACACATACATACACACATACAGTTGTATATATATATATATATATATATATATATATATATATTTATTTATTTATTAAGAGAATGTATACATTATGGAAGGTACATTTCTCACAGGGGGACTAGTCTTGAAAGGATGAACAAGGCCACTTAATTCATTTTTTAGGAGAAAACCCCAAATTTCCATTTTGCTCAATGATGATAAAAGTAATGAGAAAAGTAATTCTAAGCAACTTCCCAATATTCCATCATTCCTGTTTCAGTGGTGCTGTGATATTGCTGAAGGGACAAAAACTGTTCCCCCAAAAATCCTTACAACGTGTAAGCCATGTAGCTTCTAGCCCCTTAATACAGGATTAAAGATAGCCATAGACGTGCAGATTTTATTATTTGTGGGAAAAAAGATTGTTCGTATTAATATATCGATATACAACTTACTTGGTAGAATAAAATAAAGTAGGAAAATTACAAATCAGATGATATTCTGGCCATTAAAGAAGAAGGAAAGGCTTGGTGCACTTTAGGGTGCCAAATGTTAGGCACCCCCAAGTGAGAGTAAGCACCACGCAGCGATTCTCTAATGTCTTCCTCTGTCACGGCTGCACATGTGCAGTAGAACAAAAGGCCGAACTTTAACTAAAGAGTCGGCTATTTCGTTCAACCACGCATGCGATTGCCCCGGGAAATTTGAAGAAAGAAGAAAACGGAAGTGGATCGCTCTGTGGTGCTCACTGCTATAACCCTGGGCCTGTGCAGTTTTCTGCCGATAGGAGCACTGGCCCGGGGTTTCAGGTAAGTCAATACAATCACTTCGGGGTGCCTAACATTTGGCACCCCCAAGTGCACCAAGCCTTTTCTTCTCCTTTAATTGACAGACAGCAATCGTACGAAAGTTAAGTCCAAAGATTAGTAACCCATTGATATTTTTAGATAAGCAATACATGCAAAGATATTATCGTTGGCTGACAGAAATTTTCTGACCTGTTCGATTGACTAAACGACCAGTTGCCATGATACCAAAATGATGCGACCAGTGATGTAACTGGGCCCCACAGCAAATATTTAAGGTCCTGTTTTACCAATATATATTGAAATTGTTCATCAGAGCCTCATGGGGCCCCCTTTACATCCTGGGCACCCCGGCAGCTGCAGGGTTTGCTTCCTCTATAGTTACACCGCTGGTCGAAACAATTATTCTAAGCCAACAGATCATACAAAATTCATAACAATATCTTTGCATCTATGGCCAGCTTACAGTAAAAACAAAAAAACAAAAAGACAATATACAGTACTGCTGTGCTGCACTGGTAACATTGATGTGTTTGCTTTGGAAAAACTATTATAGTTTATAAACAAGTTGCTGTGTAGCTTGTGGGAAGCCTTTCAAAGCTGAAAAGGGAAAAAAGGCACAGTATATACAGCAGATAAATAAGCTTTGTAGCATACAATGGGATTCTTCAGAAATTATCTGTTACCTACTGTATATACTGTGCTTGAATGGCTGCCCCTATGGCTATAGAGTAGCTTTTCAATATAAACTGTAGTAGTATTTCTCGAACACACACCAGTTTTTAGCAGTGCAGGGCAACACTACATTATACGGTTATTCCTTTAAAACACTAATTTTTTGGTGTTACTGTTTAAGAGTCATGAGTGGATGTAATTTCCCTTTAACAGTTATATTACTGTATTATAGCGCCATATTAAACTGAACTGATCTCTAGTGCTTGCATAAGAACTGCAGTATTACTGCAGTATCAAATACACCATGGCCAAGTTTGCCATTGGTGCTTACGATGCAACTTATCAATGTGGCAGGAGTGTGGTAATATGCAGACCGCAGACTACCAGCTGGACCTTGCAAGTAAAGGTTGAGCGACACTCATGAGCAAGTGTTATTACGAGTTCGACATTATTTACTATTCTTCTGGTATTCTCAAAACTCTACAGAATAATGGCTTTTACAATTCTAAGAAAGCCCATCTGCTACTTAGAAGCTCACGATACAAAGCGAGAGCAACAAAACTTGAGCTGGTCCTTGTTGCACAAATGCAGGGCAAACCAGAGTTCGCCTTTATGGGTTTCAAGAACCTTTATATATAAAAGTGTGGTTAAGTTTTCACAGGTGATACAGGAAGAGCCTTGTAAATAGTGCAACCACATTCTCTTGGTCCTTTACAACAGCAGCTAACAAACCAATTAGCAGAATAACAGAAACAAGTAATGGATTAAAATTTACTATAACCCGGCTTTTTTAATTTTTTTGTACTCCATCACATAAAGGTTTTTATTACTTAGGAAATCAAATTCATATTCTTAGGTCCCAACAGTTTTCTTGGAGGCAAAAGACAAAAATGAAATACAGTATTTGCGTGCAACAATCCAGGGCCCCAGAGAACACCAAGCTGGAATCATCTGGGGATAAACGGGATAAAAGGGCAAGTAGGCAGCAGATGAACATAACCTAAAATGGGAACTTTCATTATAACGTAGAGAACAGTAATGAAAGCAATGTTTATGGTCACATTTACTTTATGTTATGAGTATTGGGACTGTGACTAATATTAAACCAAAAATGTCAAATATGGCAGCAACTCCCAATGCTATATACATATATTACTAAACATTTATGAGCACCCAGTAGCTTATAATATTATATATGTAATTGATTCAGTGAAATAATATGGTAATTGCCTGCTGTATTTATAAATAGAGATGGAATGTTCTGGGCACACAAACTATACCCTCAAGCTTAACCCTCTTTATAAATACTGTACCCAATTAGGTCACTATGGGTCAAAGAAGAGGGCCAGGTAGAGGGTGACCCAAGCTTCAAATACACAGAATTTCAGAAATTAACAGAAATGGGTGGGCTTTTCCAAATGTGGTGTGCCGGCACAGGACATAACATCAAACAAGATATATCTTTCTAGATAGCCCTGAATCTCTATGAAATGTTTCTGATCAAACCAGGCAACTGGGACTTGACCGCCAGTTCATTTGCAGTTTGAGGACAGACAAGAACCTTTCATTGTTCTAATCCGTCCGGCAGCCTTGAGATGTGTCCAGAAATAAGAAATACAGCATGCATTAGCACAGGATTAGAAATGATGCAACTGCTGAATCACAGAATATACTGAGCTACATATCGACTCTTTTCTCAAATCTAATAAGATTATGAGAGCTTAATCTCTTCAGTGAAGCAGGGAGCAGAGAAACTGTTCAAGCACCTAACAAATATATGAAAGGCAACGGCTGGATATTAAAAAGGAGGGAACACAGAAAAGAGATAGCAGTACAAACACTAAATATCATGGCCAGCGGCCCCTCAAGATCAGGACAAAGAGGAATAAAAAACTGAAATGTTCAGGACCGTGGAGAAATCTATACATGCTTACCGGTAATTTCCTTCTGTAACAAAGGCTTTAGGGCCATTGTACCTGTGTCAGTTATTAAAACACCCCTATTTAACTCAAACCAACCTGGCAAACTCGTCAAAAATAAATACTGACATTACTGAAAGGCAGAAGCAGGTGTTGAGCAGAGGGGCCGCTATCTGGATGGATTGCAGTCAAGGTCTATGTGGCAGAAGGGCCCCCACAAAAGATCTAAAGATCCCATGAATTCTTTAGTATCCGAGGCCATGAAGCAGCAAGCCTGGCCTGCCTGAACTAGACCCATACAGGACTATTCTACTTTAGGATGTCAGATGCAAGAAAACCAAGAGACAAGTGCGAGACTTTACTTGGTCTACTGCCAGTGCAGAAAATACTGGGAGAAATACTGCTCTCAATTGCAATTCTATTTACAAAGAATGTACAATTTTACCACTTATATAGAAATGTTGCTTAGAATAACATTCTGGGTGGTGTGGCCTATTAAATAAATATACTGCAAAATTCTAAAAAACATATTTTTTAAGATCTTCCCATTTGACAGTATCTTTTTGTGTGTGTATTTGTTATTCAATCAGAGAAAGGGATGTTTCTCAGCTGTAATATGATTTTTTAGTAAAGGATAATTATTGCAATGTGTGCTATTTGTCGGACATAACTTTAATACGATTGCTGTCACGGCCAGAACATCGTCTGATATGTGTTTTTACTACTTTATTTAATCTATATTGTTAGTTGCAAGTAGGGAGATTGCGAGACGCGTTTGTTCGCCGGATACAAGGCTAATATCTGCATGTCTATGCCCAGCTTTAAGGAGGCCGACACGCAAATAATTTGTCTTGGAGGTTCTCCTTACACTGAATGAGACAACTGTGCATGCGCTCTTCAGGATAAATGGAAACAGCTAATGAAATAAAATGTTTATAGTTAATTTAGAGTCGATTAAACCTGGTCCAACCAGTGGAATTAACTCTTAAAGGGGAAATACAGGACGAAAAAATAAATAAATAAAAATTGCATCACTGACTTCTTTCACCTCAATCTAAATTTGATTCCCAAGCAGACATAAGGATGTAGGTGGCTTTTAATAGCCCTCTGCACTATATACAACAGTTCCCTACTAGGTCCGCCAATCACTTCATTCACAAGATTAAGACTGGCTGCCATCCTACAGTGCCAAGTGCTGCCTCGGAAAGCGGTCAGTGGAAATCAAGAGGATGAGCGATGCTAGAATGGTTTTTGGGGCACATTTAAATTAAAACATCAAAAAAAAAAAAATGCACATTTTAAAAGGCACATTCTTCTATTTATAGAGATATAGTGCAATGGCAGATACTGATACTTGACAAATAAATAATCACAAGAACACAGAATAAGTCAGAAATTTATACACATCACAGTTTGGGTTTAAAAAACATGACAAGGGCAACTCATGGAAACGGTAATTTGCCTTCAGGCAGCTTTAATAGATATCAATAGAACATTTTGATAACTTGTTAATGAGGTGATATTAATGACTATAAGAATTTGTCAGCAAGTAATAGCCACTCACACTTGTTTAATTATGCTGAAGAATGTTCTGGAGTACAGAATCAAGCAGTGAGCACAACAACTTCATTACACAGTGAGTGAGAGCTGACTGCATTTGTCTAGGGCAGGGCTGTCCAACTGGCGGATGCGGCCCGCGACCCCCCTTATGTGGCCCTCCATATCAAAGTGTGCCTGCTGTGTCTGTTTACCATGTGTAAATTTTAAAAGGTATCACTACAGAGATTGACTGGTCCCTGCATTGTTTAAACCTCAAATTCACACTGTAATCCCCTGTATTGTTCACACCTGTGACCCCCTGCATTGTTCACACTTGTGACACCTCTATTGTTCACACTCCTAAAGCCCTGTACTGTTCACACCTGAGACCCAGACTGAAACTGCTCACATTGTTCACCTGTTCACATTTTACATAAAATGCTAATGGGGCACCAGCACGGAGTCACTGTATGTAGTACATATTAGACTGGTCCTGATTTTCCTGTCTCCTGTTCTGTTCTGCCTTCCATAAACTCCCTGTGTGTGTGTCATACTTTGGTATTTGTTCTGGGAGTTTGTTAGCATTTGAAAATTATTGTTAGTGGCCCCTAAGGTGTTTAATCATATGCTGGGGTACTGTATTATACACAGGGGAGGAGGAGGGTATGTCTTATATGACAGCTTTTTTCACATATGAGTGACATCCTTGCCAGGGCAGTCATAAGGAAGTTCAGCACCCTAGGCAAAAGCTTCACTCAGTGCCCCCCTGTCCTGCATTACCATTTCCCTCCTTAACATGATGGTTTTTAAACAAAGAGAGCAACAAAGTGTAAAACACTTTTTCGTTTATATCACTGCTCCCTGTACCTGTGCATGCAAGCTCAGCAGCCATTCATCATACAGCCCTCCTGCAGCCATGATATTGCCCCCAATCTTTACCTGAGTCAGCAGCAGCCAAAAATAAATCTGATCACATCATATTGCCCCCAAGTATTTATGTACCTGTGCCAGCACCCAGCCCAGCAACAACAGCAAACATTTGGTCCCCAAATCTGTACCTGGCTGTGCCAGCAGGAAGCTTCACACTTTACAGTAATAGAAAGAATGTCTTCAGTTCAGTGCAACTGTGCAAGGCTGAGAGCAGCGAGCCACACCAAGCAGGCCACCAGCTCTCTGCCTCTCTCTGTCACCCAACACATCAGTGACATCATTGACACGTGTATGCACGTCGCGTTGCACCGCACAGAAGGAGCTATTACTTGCCGGCAAGAGGGAGAAGGTGAAGGAGATGGATTCCACCCAACTGGGTGACCATGATTACTGAAACAAATTATTAAATAAACGCTTGGAAAAAAAAAAAAAAAAATTAAAAAAAAATTCCCTTAAAAGTGCGCCCCTCAATGATGGCACCCTAGACAGCTGCCTACCCCTAGTTCCAGCCCTGATCCCTGAACTGAGCACCAACCATTTGGTTTTTTGGTGTGCAATTAATGTGGACATGGTCTTGCGGTAACATGGCTGTGGTTTAAAGAGTGGCTAACACTGGCTTCCGTTATCGGCCCTCCACCATGTAGGTTCGAAAAAATTCCGACCCTCGGTACCATATAAATTGGACAGCACTGGTCTAGGGCATAACACTGGGCTACATATGGAGTCCTAGTCATGCCAACTTTTGATTTTGCAGAGAATCAAAAACGCTAAACATTTATCAAATAGTTTGTTTAGAGAAAGTTGTTGACCATGCCGTCATTATGCCCTGACCAATCCAGCAGTTGAGCCCAAGGGAGACATTTAGGAAACACACACTTCAGGGAAACCAAAGGGGGTGGCTTGGCTGTTTCTACAAGGCGGCAACTCTCGGATCACTTGGCATGTCTGGAGTGGCATATTATTACATAGGATGGCAGCATTTCTGTAGAGTTCCTAAAGCTCACATTGCTAGCAGGTTTATAGGCTGTAAATAAACAAGCCCCCACAAACTCCCCAATTATCTCTTTCTTAGTAGGCCTATGTCTCTAATCTTATAAGCAGCTGCACTGCTTTCCTGCTATGTCCCCGGGCATGCCAAAATTAGCCTGCAGCTGACCCAACAGCAGACGCTCCTCTGTCAGTCTTAGTCACCCCCCGAATACAGAACAGCTGCAGCACCCAAATACAGTACAGCACAGACAGTTCCTGTTTTTCACTTTTCCAGTAAGTAACCAATATGGCAGCTAGAAGTGCAAAAAGTGGTCCACACAGAGAGCAAGAGTAATCAAAGATGGAGAGATCTGGACAATGCTGACAAATTGTTACAATGAATGAAAGGGGACCTGCTAATGAAAGAAAATCCAATTGTAAGCAACTTTTCAATAGACATCCATTAAAATTCCTATCCCTTTTCTTATCTCTGGAAACAAGGACACGCAATCCGTTCTCCCTCAGGTCTGTTAATACATGTTTCTATTAAAATGCTTCAGGAGTCAGAACGAGCAGTGCAGAAAATTGAAATAACTAGAAAGGTACTGCTTTTAGAAGCAATGCCATTTACAAATAAGCAACGATTGTTAAAAATGAATATATATTGGAATGTTGCTTAGAATTATATTCTGATCGATTGTACAAAATACTTTTTGGGTGGTTCAAATTTAAGAATTGAAAACAGTCAATAGAACAATAATAAACTCATACTCCAGCAATCAGTTATTAGGACTTTGTAAAAAATATTTATGAACATTGGATCAGTTATACCCAACATACAATCCTTTGTGACATTAAGCTGTACCCAATTAGGGAGGGAGAGGAGGAGAGAGAAAACAGACTCATCCATATGAAACACCACCACATTGTTAGGGTGCGGGTGTTCACAAAAAATGAGTAGGATGACTTTGTTCTTTAACCCTTTAAGTGCCAGCAGAATTTGACATTTTGGTTACAAAAATGCCTGATGTTCTTGAAACATTTTTGTGCTCTCTATTTTTTGAGGGGAACCCTTTAGTTTTCCTAGGAAAACTATACATTGTTTTTTTAGGGAGAACCTATGGGAGAAATCTGCCTGAGTTTTCATGTATTTCAACCTCTGCAAAAAGATTTATAGTGCTAAATACCAAAAAAAAAAAAAAATAAGAAAAAAAAAAATCCTATGTATGAATTTATACAGAAAAATATTTCATTTTATGCATGAAAATCCAACTGATTTGGAAAGCTTCATGTCTCTTGAAAGTGCCAATACCAGATATGTATAGTTTTAGGGAGATTTAGGACTTCTGTACATCAAAAACTCCCCGCAATAGAATATCGAACACCATATATTTTTGAAAAGTACAAATTCTGCGGATTCCAAAATGGGTAACTATGTCTCTCTAATGCTAACTACCAAACATAAAAGCTTGTCTGAACGTAGCGGTTTTTATAAAAATGTATCAAAATTCTGAAAAAAAATCACAAATTTGCTGCTCTACATAACCCACACTGTATTAGGTACCAAGAAAAAGCACCCTGAATATGATTGCCAGGGGTCCACTGAACAATTTGCTGCCAATTGTGCATAGGTTTGCCAAAGTATCTCGCATTTAGAGACCCCAATATGGATATATAGCAGACAAAATTATGTAACAAAGAATAGAGTTAAATACAGGAATGAAAATATAATATATTGTTGTGCTACACTGGGAAAGCTGTTGTGTTTGCGTCAGACATGACTATAGTTTATATAAAAAAAGCTGCTGTGTAGCCATGGGGGCAGCCATTCAAGCACAGGATACACAGCAGATAGATAAATCCTGTAGAATACCTGCTGTATATCCTGTGCCTTTTCTCCTTTTTCAGCTTTGAACAGTTGCCCCCATGGCTACACAGCAGCTTGTTTATGTAAACTATTGTAGTGTTTGCACAAACACAACAGTTTATTATATTCTCATTCCTTTAAAAAAACTTTCATTTTTTGGTGTTACTGTTCCTTTAAGACCACAAGTTTGGTGTGCAAGAGCTCTATCGCCTTATTTTTTACCCACAATGTAGTGTTTTTTCCCCCAGAATTCCAACTTTGTTGCAGTTAACAGGGGGAATTGTGCCTGACCCAATTTTACTCGATCAACAAACAGCTTTTCTAAATCACCCTCCTCTTTCATGATTTTCACTAATATTTTTTTAATGTTAAGGTTACAAAAAAATAGATGTTTAAATTACAATATACATATTCTCATAAATATTTAATATTTTCCATGGAACAGAATGCTAACTGCTTTTATGGATTTAGCTCATAATGGAACATCACCAGTAAAAGTAGACCTTGCATTAGTAAAGTAAGGGCACTTCTGCCCTAGAGCTACCACCTGGTTGGGAGGCATTTAAGGCAGAAAATATGGCACAGTAGCAAGGCTAATTAAAGGGGTTGTTCACCTTTAAATTAACTATTAGTATGGTGTAAAGTCATATTCTGAGACAATTTGCAATTGGGTATTATTTGTGGTTTTTACTTTTTATTCAGCAGCTCTCTAGCTTGCAATTTTAGCAGTCATGCATTGAATTGAATAAGAGTCTAATATTAATAGGAGAGTGGCTGAATAGAAAGATGAGTAATACAAATAACAATAAATGTGTTTACAGAACAGCTATCTTTAGATGGGGTCAGTGACCCCATTTGAAAGCTGGAAATAATCTGAAGAAGGTGGCAAATAATTTAAAAAAAAAAAACTGGATAAAATAAATAATGAAGACCAATGGAAAAGTTGCTTAGAATTAGCCATTTGTTTTCCGAACTTGCCTCACTAGTTCCTCAACCCAACTCACAGGCATTTTTGTCTACATGAATTGGAGCCAATACAAAAAAGCATAACGGATTCACTTTGTCAATGTGCTGCAGTCCTGTGGACTTTACCCAACTCAAAGAATAGTGTTGGTTGCAATTTGGAGTATAAATAATAAATAAATAATTCAGCTGAATCCTTCTGCCCAGCCGACCCAAATCTAAATCCTAATTTGCATATGCAAATTAGGGGTGGGGAGGGAAATCAAGTGACTTTTTGTCACAAAACAAGGAAGTAAAAAACATAGCAAATTAGGATTTGGTTAGGTATTCGGCCTAATCTTTCAATGAAGGATTCGGCCGAATCCAAAATAGTGGATTCAGTGCATCCCTAATTTTAATGTGGCTCACAGATAAAAAAAAAAGGTTGCGGATCACTGTACTAGACCATACCCCAAGCACTGGACTTTTTCCGCTCAAGTCCCAGTTAGAGTTTCGACCTTTAGTACAGATATATGGAAACATTGGGTCACTCTGCTACAGTTGAGGGGTACCCAATATCTCCTAACTTAACTGGAGTTCAGACTGGGCCGTCTTAGTTCATAACAAGGTCCTTACAGATGTTCTAAGGTATTTGTGTGCAAATTCAGAAGTTAATTCAGAATTTCAGAAGTTATGGCAGGAAGGAATACCAAAAGGGGTAAGTCAAGAGACAGGCTTACGGTTTCTTTCCAATCTGTGGAATCGGGTTTAAAACATCTTTCTGGAAGCTCAGATAGTGTTTATGCACCTACTTTGCATAAGCCCAAAAGGATATCATTGTATCAGAAAGAGGGTTATTTTTACCCTTGATTGCTAGTGGATGGACTTACAACCATGTACCCATAATGTACAGGTGTTGTCTCTTAAGCTATGAGAAGGACCATTTATTTGGAAACCTTACTAAAGAAACAGATATTAACATAGCTCCTGTAGAAAGCTTGAGTGGTGGCTATATACCGTAATGCTTTGTTCAAAACCTGAAGCTTTATTATAGCATCAGCAAAGGAATGCTATTGACCAGTCTTGCATAAGCCCACATAATTATAATTTTAATTCAAAATAACTTGCTGCTAGACTAGAACTAGAACAATTATGTTGTGTGGCATTCAGAAACCAACCAAAACTCACAGCATAGTACCTACATGCTACAATTACTATTTGATGTGACCAGACCACCACGGCCTGCATTTGACTGCTGTGCAACATATGGAAAAATAGATCCAACTGTTTCTTAAATGTTCACACATACAGATATAGCAAATGTTGAATGCTTTTCACCTGCTAGACCCCTGCATCCTTCTCAACTACATCAAGCCCACTGCCATGAAACACAACAATTGCCTTGTACATGTTGCTCATATGCAAAGCTGTGCATTATGGCTGGGGGCCACCAGGTTTCCATGCATCACCTCCAGCCCCAAACTGAGCACTACCAGGCAACAGAATGGTCACTGAAGCATAACCATGGATAAGCTTCATATGACCATACCTATTAATCGGTGCAATAAAGCCTCATGTGACTAAACATGGCGGTGACCAAGTCCCAGAGTGGCTCTGCATTTCTGTATCAGGTACAGGGAAACAGTTAAGTTTTTGGTAGATTTTCTTTAGAAATTCTATAAGGCAGTTGGTGTTGGAGAATATTAACCTTACTAATGATCTGCACACAAATGGCAATCACAGGAGATGCTGATGCTTGTGCATAGATGAGACTTGGATAAACCTGAAGCTTGTTCAGAACAAAATTAATGGATCAATAGTACTTGGAGAGCCAAATCAGACACAATCCATGGGATATAGCGATATATAGCACGGATTTCATCCCATTCTTAGTATTAAAAGTCTTTCCACAAGTAATGAGAAAGTAAATATTTGAGTAGTTTATCAACAACTTTCTTAACGCAGATAAGGGCTCCTTCAAACTACAGGTCTGATTGTATCTCTGCTGATTGCAGTGTGATTTTGAGTCCTAAGGGCTAGTCCACACGGGGAGATAGCGACGCGTTTGCGGTCGCGGCGACAAAGCGCCGCGACAGTCGCCGCGACCGGCGCAGGCGACAGTTTTGTATGGGCGCCTATGTAAAAACGCCTGTGCTAACCACACGAGGCGATGCGCTTTTCAACAGTCGCATGAAAATGCCTCGCCAGGCTTTTTCAGGCTTTTTTCAGGCGTTTGCCGCCGGTCGCGGCGGCAAACGCGTCGCTATCTCCCCGTGTGGAATAGCCCTAAGGCTGAGGGCATACAGGCCACTTCTCTCCACCGGAGTTTTGTACTGCAAAAGTAGAGAAGTGGATCCATTCCTGTGTGTTTCCATTGACGAGAACAGTGTTGGCCTGACTACAGCTTCACAAAGTGGAGATAAGCCCAAAAATACACGCTTGTGTTTTCCTGCCCAACACTGTGCTGGTCAGTGGAGCTACACACATGCGCCAATCCCCTTCTCTCTGCGTTTCGTCTTGTGTAGTGATGAGCAAAAGTTTTTGCCATGTTTTGCAGCAAAAAAATGCCCATAGACTCCAATGTATCGTAAAAAACCAAAACACATATAGCGTGGTGTGTGATGCTGCACAAACCAAGTCAGAAAGCTGCAGCATTTTTTTCCTAATTGGATTTGCTGAATTACACACATTCATAGAAAGGAGTACGTAAAGTGCTAATGACTCCAACTTTTAAACCTCATATATAACAAACAATTTACTCTACAATGGAATTTCATTCCTAACCCAACAAGTGTAATTTTTTTTAGTTGTAATATTGGTATGTGGGCAGCCATCTCCGGTCATTTTGCCTGGGCATGTGCTTTCTGTAAGAGCCAGCGCTGCACTATGGAACTGCTTTCTGACAGGCTATTGTTTCTCCTACTCGTAACTGAAGGAGTCGCAGTGGGACATCGTTAAAATCCCATAAAATCCCATTTTTACTTTCTTTAATGAAAAAGAAACCTATCTCCAATATACTTTAGTTAAAAAATCTGTACTGTTTTTTATAAGAAACCTGACTGTATGCAGTTAAATTTTCCCTTCATTTACTGCTGTGGATAGGAATTGTCAGATGGTCCCTAACTGCTCTGCAGAGAAACAATCATACTTATGAAAAGCAGGGGGAGCCCCCGCCTTACTTCCCAGTCATGCAGAACTCAAGCAGCTTTGTTTATGATGATCCCCAAGCAGCCCAGACCACACTGAGCATGTGCACAGTCTTGGTCTTGCAAAGATGTTTAACAAAGTTACAGGATGGTGACCCCCTGTAGCCAACTTTGAAAGCATAAATCATTTGTTTGATTAGGCTTGTGGTGCAGTAAGTCCATGTTTATATTTAGTATACAAAATACAGCATTTCTAGCCTTATTCTATTTTAGACTTTAAATGCCCTTTAAGATAATTTAATAAAATGTTAAATCTATTGAAAAAAACTATATTACGTTATAAAACAGACAGATATTCCCTACAGCAATGGTTCTGGACAGGCAGCTTTAGCCCTCGTGTGGCCCTTCTGTGTTCAACTATGACCCCATAAAAGATATACAAAGATTTTTTGTAATGAATAAATATACTGTATTGCATTATTACCAAAACCATAAGAGTAGTCCTTTAGAGCAGCAAGGCCTCATGGCAAGCAGCTGAAATTTCAAATGTTGATCATTAGTGAACAATTATTTGGTGGATTCTTCCTTTTCTTTTTCAAGACAATCCTATTTTCTCCATATACTATCTGTAAGATGCAAAAAATGAAATACTCATGCTCTTTTGAGTGATTCACCAAAAAGCTTTAAATCTTTGTCCAAAAATGTCACCAGCCAAAATGCTCTACCCTGCTGCTATAAAAACCCATCATCTAGAAAAGTGTCTGTGCAGCTTGAGACCCAAACCCAGTGTCACCCTAGAGTACTTTACTGAATCAAGAACCTCTTGGAGGTGCCACCATGAATTTTGCACCCACGCTAATTGTCAAGGGCACCTCCCAGAGGAATTGGTTGATGCTAATGTTGCAGGTGGTGTGCATGACCAGCTAAAGATGCTCCAGTCCAATGATCCAATGGTTTGGGGTTGGCTTGCACAGCAATACTGCCACAGGTCCAAGAATATATACATAAGTTTTTCCATAATTAACCTTAAAGCAGAGTTTTCAGGTGTATATAACAAAGCAAACTAATTCCAAATCTCCCTCTAAGGCTGAGCACCCCAGCTACTGCTCCATGTCTCCAAGTTTGGGAGCAATTGCCCTTGTAAATGAAAACTAGGGCATTCTCAGTATGTTACTGCTAAAAGTTAAATCTAAGGCACTTTTGCTGGTTTATTAAACTGTTCATTATTTTCTCTTTTGGTCCCTTCCACTGCCCATTAAACATGTATGGACTTTCTGGGTCTTCTCCGGTTGCTTACAAATTAAATGTATAGTGATTAACTGGTAATGCTAAAAGCAAATCTTGGGCAGGGAAGTTGTCTCCTCACACTCAATCTGGGTGCCATCCAAAAAAGGTCAAGAAACACGGCTTTAAATAAATATTTGATGAGCCTTGAAACTATGTACAAGCAGCTGCTGGAAAAGCACACTGTCTCTTCACAAAGCTGGTGCATTGGTATGACTTGTGTTTGTGAGGTCACCATTCACCCCCTTTAACCAACATACCAAAACATCCCAAAGGGCCTGCAGTCCTACATTTTGAAAACCACTGTCATATAAAATATATACTATAGCAAAAAGAGTTTGTTTAACTCCTGCTTTTCACTGAGCTGCTCTGGAGTCCGTACAGTTGCCCCCCTGCTCAAATGTAAGATGAACATATTGAGTTAATTGTTAACATAAGTCGATAAAACCCACTTCAATCCTAAAAGGTGTCAAAAATAGGTTCACCCAAGGAAAGAGCAGCTGCACCCTGCATAAACCACAAAGCTGCATACACTGCAGTCTGAAGTGAATATGGAGATATTTAAAGGTGGTGCTACATGGTGAGCTCTGCGGCCACTCCTGCTAAATTCACTTGCTCATAAGTGCCATGCCTGTGCCTATGTGATATTGTTTTGTAAAAACAGGCTTATGGTACTGGCCATGAATGTAAGTGACCAGACAATTAAGATACACACGCAGGCCAAAAAGCAGTTACACAAGACGACCTGCAGAAAGATGGATTTTAAATATTCACAGAGCTGCTACACTTAGGCTTTATCTGCTGGTTATATAACATAAGCGGTTTCTGTAACAACAACCAGAATATTTCCTGGTGCAGGTTAAGTGTTGCAACACATGTCTAGGAGCTCAGCACACAGTAAAAGGGGGTCACAGACACCAAAGCTCAAAGCTCATCAATACACCGTACAGAGCACGTCTATGGCAGCCCCATTCTCCAGAAAAACAAAATATTAATATTTAAATAAAACCAAATGGATGAGGTGGTAGGAATCACCTAATTCAATTGACATATAATGTATACCCAGTGTTGTATCTCATATTGATTGTAGGCTTTGTGGGAAAGGAACTGTTTTCATTGTGACAGCCTAGTCCAGCAGTTGCAAGACTAAAGTTATCCCATAGCTGCATAATGTATGTACACATATATGGTTATGGGCAACTATAATGATGAAAAGCCCCCAATGCCAACCATTGCAAGAGCGATGAGACGCCAAGTGGATAGGCAAAGAGATTGAGGCAAAGGGTGCGGCAGCTGGGTTGGTATTTGAGACTGATTAAGTGAAAATTGGGCAAATAAATAGCCAGCAGGCAAGAGAGGGGGTGTTTGAGAATAGACAGGTAGTAGAACATAGGAAGGTGGAGCTATGAGATTAGCCCAGAGATGAGGATGGATCTCACACTAGTAAGACTAAGCAAGTTGGGTAGTCAAAGGGAGAGATGGCATTTCTGGCAGGTGAAGGGAGGGAGGGGGAAGGATGAGACAAACTAAGATGAAGGGAGGTGGTAAGTGTTCACTGAAGGTGGTGGATAGTCAGAGGGGAGGTGGGTTTTTACTTTTCTTGGGATAAAAGGGGTGTGTGGCTAGTCAGGTAAAGGGATGGGGGTAATAATCAAAAAAGGGGGCAGGACATAAGACTAGCCAGATGAAGAGGTTGGTAATAGTTGGTAAGTTGAAAGGCAGTTTGAAAATAGATTCAACAGCTTCAAGGCTATGAGTTTGAGAATAGTCAGAATAAAAAGGGGGAGGGAGACGGGGTTGAGACTAGCCAGGTGAGGGGAGACCAGACAAACAAGGTTTAGATTACTCATGGGTAGAAAAGGGATGGTTATCAGGCATTTATCAGTTTAAATCAGACATAATAAAAATGGGGGGGTATTTTGCTGAAGGTGGGGAGGGGGTTAAAACTAGTCTGCTGTACTGGCTGAGACTTATCAAGTTAAAAGGGTGCCCATGACTAGTCAGGTGAATGAGGGTATTAAAGATTAGTGAAATGTGTGTGAGGGAGCTGATTTTAGTAGAGGTAAGAGGAGCAAACTGATGAAGTGAAAGCAAGAGAATACAATAAGGATCAGTCAGGTGGAAGGGGGTATTAGAGCCTCCACCCATCATTGAGAGCTGCCATCTTTAAAAGGCCCCCTCCTCCTCCTCCTCCACAAGCCCAGTGATACCTGCACTGCACACACCGGGGCCTAAATGTCTGACCCTTCACACACAAGCCGCTTCAGCCTCGGTGGATCCCCACTTCTGAGAGGCTCAGTGCGACCCCACGTGAATCAGTCCAAACCACGAGCCCCTCTCAGAACCCTCCAGCATTATGGCATAAGAAATAAATAGAACCCCCGCCTTACCGGCTCACAGGCTGTCACGGAGATGGAAGCCCACAGTGGGGGGGCGTGGGGTTATTCCTGCGTGACGAGACAGTGGAAGCAGCTGGCGTCTCGTTAAAATGGGTTCCAAATAAATAAATAAAAACAGATATATAAAGGGAAGAGAGGCTCAGAGAGAGGGTGCAATGGAAGGGGAGGAGAGACGCGGAGATCCGCAGCGCGCACTCGTCTCCAGACTAACGCGCGTCCCAAAGTCAAAGCGCGCACGCGACTGAGTCACTCACCGCCTGAGCGGACCAAAAGCATGGAGGCAAGAAAGGGGAGGGTAAAAAAAAAGAAGAACCAATCAGTCATGAGGGTGTTGAGAAACCACTCGCCATTCGTCCAATCCACATTTAGATAATGTGTAGCCAGGGCTGATAGTGCAAAGGCGGAAGCTAGAGTTCGACTAATAGCAAAGGCAGAAACAATCACCGATTGAGCTACGGCTAAAACCTGCCCAATCAAAACATCAGAAGTTTGCAATTGCCGGATGAAAAGCTTGGGAAAATAAAAACTAGCCAATGGCGCTGGAGATAGGAGGAGCTTGCCAAGTCTCGCAACTGGACGGTTTACGGCAACATGATGTTTGAACATGTGGCACGGCAGGAATGCTGGGAGTTGTAGTACAGCAACACTATAATAAGTGCATACGTTTAAATAGAGTTGGGCATAGTAGAAATAGGAAAGAATCTGAAGGTGGCTGCTTCTGTGGCCTCTCCTAGCAGTGTCAGACTGGGACACCAGGGGCCCACAATAAACCTTTCGACCAGGGTCCCATTCTAAGTATTATTTTCTTCCTCTCCTCACTCCACCTCTATTTTCCTATTCTTTTTTCTTTACCTACTATAACCTATTATTCCTATTATTATCTATTTAGCCTCTTTATCCTCATAGAAATAGAGAATGGCCATGAAATAAGCCAAATGTTTAGAAGCAGGAGGGCCCACTGACACCTGGGCCCACCGGGAGTTTTCCTGGTATCCCGTGGGCCAGTCCGACACTGTTTCCTAGTAACTCCAACTGAAATTGCTCCACCACTAGCAGGATAAGCACAGGAGCTAGGGGATTGTTTCACCTGTTTCTCTTCTATCTGTCAGTACAGAGGATCAAATTACCCAAAATACTGCACCAAACCCTTTCAATGGGTCTAAATAACGTATTAACTGAGTTACATTGAACTCAAAAATGCAGAAATGGCTATAAATATATGAATAAAACAATAGTTCCTATTATAAACCCACCATTTCCCTTCAGCAATGGTAACTAATATATCCACTGAGGGAAGTCACTAAACATGAGTTATTTTACTATGAAATCATACCTCCCAACATTTTGGAAGTAAAAAGAGGGACAAAAATTTTTTCGTACGTAGAACAGCGATTTTTTTTTTGACCATGCCACTCTCTGTGGCCGCACCCTTAATTACCATGTTCATTTTACAAAATTTGGCAGGTTATGAAAGTTTGAAAATATTTCTCTAAACTGTTTTTTGTGTCTCAAAATTGTCTTATTTGCACCTGTTAGGTGTTCCGTGCTCTCTGCTAAAAGCCAATTAAGTGAGAAACTTTGTTTCTTTTTCTGGTTGTTCAGTGCAGAGAAAATAGGGACTTTCCAGTACAAATGAGGGACTTCGGGTTGAGCTGTCAAAAGAGGGACTGTCCCTCCGGAAAAGAGACAGTTGGAAGGTATGTGAAATGGCAATGTGTACCAACCAGTAGGGTTGCCACCTTTTATGGAAAATATATACCGGCCTTCCTATATATTTATCTTTTTTCCCTATTAATAACATTGGGATCAGTCATCATTTTTACCGGCCAGCCCAGTAAAATAACTGCCTGGTGGCAGTCCTACAGGTCAACAGTTAGGTGTTTTGCATAATGAAAAATGGAATCCCCAATATTCATTAATTAATGTCACATTTTGTAGGGCCCCATGGATCCGGCTTGCATCCTTTGGTGTAGGCTATCCCAACTCGGACACCTCCAACACTCATTTGCGCTAGAAGGCAATAGTTAAGCGGCAGAAGGAGGAACCTTCATCAGACCCTGCAAATGTCTGAGACCTCTGTCCTGCTGTCTGGTATTTACACCACTGCAATTAGCTTCAGTCCACCAGTCCAAATGCTAAAATCCCCCAAAACCACAGACATGCCCATCTGACCAATGAGATGACACCATTCCATAGTACGGAGAACTATTCAGTTGTTGCTAAGTAGATAACACATACTTAGCAACAAGGGTAGCTTAGTTATATGGCCCATTTCACTGCAAATCTGATTGATTCCCTGCAGGGTACAGTACCACCTACATCCAATGACATTGAAGGACCAATGATATTGAAGCATTTCTATAGCGGCTTTTCATTAATTTATAACAAACAGAGGTCTTTCAATAATCTAACAAACAAGGATTACAGGACAATAATAGAATGAGAGTGCCCTGCTCACATGAGCTTACAATTTCAGTGCTTAAGAACTACTAAGCCAATATATTGAAGCATTTCATCATTCATTTCTATAGCGGCTTTTCATTAATTTATAACAAACAGAGGTCTTACAATAATCTAACAAACAAGAATTACAGGGCAATAATAGAATGAGAGTGTCCTGCTCACATGAGCTTACAAATTTAGTGCTTAAGAACTAATAAGCCAATAAGTATTTTCTTTAAATTATGCCTTATATTAAGATCAGGGGCATACCTTTAGGAGTGTGATTTTGTGCAGTGCAGGTTAGCCTACATGGGAAGAGGGGGTCTTTTAAACTTGGCAGCTCACAAAGATGGGAGAAGGTTCGGTGTGGGTTATAAATGTCAGACACTTTCCATTTTTTACCTGAGGTACCTTATTACTCTAACTATAATAGGATATTCAGGTGAATGGGGGTAAAAGTACCCTGCAGACTTTTGAAGGAGAACTAGCCCAAAATAGCTGATCACAATATCTGGACGCATGTACATACCTTAAATGGATGTGGTACTGCCAGTTTGTGTAAAATAAGACCAAAGTCTGTAGTGTGCGCTAGTCCACAAAGGAAAGTGTCCCTGGAATAGAGGTTTTATTTTAATAAGGATAACCTTCTGGAAATTCAGCATTCAGTGCCAGAGAAGTATCTCCCCAGACAGCAATGACACCTGTTCTGTGCAAGTCTCTGCATGACAGCATGCCCAAATAATATTGTTGTACTTCCTTCCTTTAGAGCTGTTTGACCCATCAACTCTATCTATTCACAAAATGTACATACACAAAATACAATTTAATACAGTCACTGCAAAACCAGTTGGTGGCTACAGTTGGTGGAAAATTATAATAATTTGGTTGAAAAAGATGTGAGCTGTCATCTTAAAGAGCAAATTGCACTATACAATGTATTTAAGAAAAAGGGCTGTTCACCTTCGGATCAAGTTTCACTGTGATATTCTACAGTCCTGGATTATTACTGAAATGTCCCAACTTTCTCTTTAATCTCCTGCACTGAACAGCCAGAAAAAGATACAAAGTTTCTGAAACTTAATTGGCTTTTGGCAGAGAGCCCAAAATATGTGGCAGGTGCACTTAGATACTTTTGTAACAATTTAAGATCTGCAGGTCTCTTGGGGAAACTGTAATTTGCATCTTAAAGGGCAATTCACCTTAATTAGCAAAACTGTAATAACACATAAAAACCACAGAAATGTGTTCAAACTTTCATAACCTGCCAAATTTTGTAAAATTAACATGGTAATTACGGGGCATGGCAAATGTTTTTTTGCTGCACTAAGTGCTGTAAATCTTGTTGTCCCTCTTTCTATTTCCAAAATGTTGGATGGTAAGTGGCTTACAGCACATGGGATGCATTCAGCACCTGAATCCTCCAATGCTGCTTTTGAATAGGAAATGAGTGATAGCACTGAACCTCATGCTTTTTGAAGCCATTTCACACTTGGATGTTATTGGTTCTCTAAGGCTGGTGGCAGAAGCCCAGTGACAAATTTCCTTTACTGCGGGCGACTAATTTCCCCGAACTGCCTTCCCGCGGGCAAGAATATGAATCACCTTTTGGATGTTACTGGTTCTCTAAGGATGGTGGCAGATGAGAAGAGTTGTCCAGCGACAAATCTCCCTGTCTGCCACCACCCTAAAGCGTGCGTTAATATTGCAGTGCTGTAAAGGCAATGACACACGGAGCTATTAGTAGAAGCTCCTTTTTGTGGCTACAAAATGCCAAAATAAAACAAAAAACCCTGCGCTACTAATAGCTCTTTGTGTCATTGCCCTAAAGTCAGAGACACACGCTGCTGTTTCGGGAGATCAGTCGCCCCAATGACAAATAGCTTCTTCTTCAGGTGACTATTCTCCCCGAACTGCCTTCCTGCAAGCTATAATGTAAATCGCCAGTGATATGGCACTCAAAGGCAGTTCGGGGAGATGAGTCGCCTGAAGGAGAAGCGATTTGTCATTGGGTGACTAATCTCCCTCGTGAGGCAACTATGGGCGACTTCGGAAAATGAAGCGTTCCGAGTGCCATACCACCAACGATTTACATTATAGCCTGCGGGAAGGCAGTTCGGAGAGATTAGTCACCCAAAGAAGAAGCGATTTGTCGTTGGGGCGACTAATCTCCCGAATGTAAAACGCCGGTGGGATGGCACTCGGAACGCTTCGTTTTCTGAAGTCGCCCATAGTTGCCTCACGAGGATGACGAGGGAGATTAATCACTCAACGACAAATCGTTTCTTCTTCGGGCAACTAATCTCCCCGAACTGCCTTCCTGCAGACTACATTCTGACTTCCCACAATTTACATTCTAGCCAGTGGGAAGGCAGTTCGGAGATTAGTCGCTGGGCGACTAATCTCCTGAAAGAGCAGCGTGTGTCTCTGCCCTTAGGGTAAGGGCACACCTGGTGGTTCGGGGAGATTTAGTCGCCTGGCGACTAATCTTCTTCTTTGGGACGACCAATCTCCCCAAACGGCATCAGCAAGAAGATAGTGAAAGGATGCCATAGACTGCAGAGCTCTGCTGCGTAAGCACTAACGCAGCAGAGCTCTGCAGTCTATGGCATCCTTTCACTATCTTCTTGCTGATGCCAATTGAGGTCTATACGGTGTGACCTTTGAAAGGAGTGCCTGCTATTGCAAAGATTGGGGATAAGCTGGTAATTCGTTTGTTGGCAATCTCCCCAAACGGCTTCCCCCTGTCTTCCGCCAGCTATAATGAAAAGTCTCATGTGGCATGGCACACGCGGTGCTTCATTTTTCAAAGTCGCCCGAAGTTGCCTCATGAGGAAACTTCAGACGACTTCGGAATACGAAGCACTGCGTGTGCCATGCCGCAGGCGACTTTTCATTATAGCCGACGGAAGACAGGGAGAAGCCATTCAGGGAGATTAGTCGCCCCAAAGAAGAGACGATCGACAATCGCCAGGTGTGCCCTTACCCTTAGGGTGAAAACATACAGAGCTATTAGTAGCAGCTACTTGTCACAGCTACAGAATAGACAATAGTGATGATTGGCTTAACTTAAACACTATGTGTGTGTGTTTTAGGAGAGGCAATTCTCAGTATTGTCCATGGTAGGGATTTTTTTTTGCATTTTGTTGCCACAACAAGTAGCTACTACTAGTAGCTCCCTTTGTCTTCACTCTAAGTAAAGATCTTGACACTTGAATTGTGATGTAACCCTGTGCTTATTATTTATTTACTCCCTTATACTGTTTCAGCACTTAAGGGAATTGTTCAGTGTAAAAATAAAAACTGGGTAAATAGATAGGCTGTGCAAAATAAAAAATGTTTCTAATATAGTTAGTTAGGCAAAAATGTAATGTATAAAGGCTGGATGTCTGATATAATAGCCAGAACACTACTTCCTGCTTTTCAGCTCTCTTGGTTTACACTGACTGGTTACCCAAGTTACCAGGCAGTAAACAATGAGAGATTTGAGGGGGGCCACATGGGTCATATCTGTTGCTTTTGAATCTGAGCTGAATGCTGAGGATCAATTGCAAACTCACTGAACAGATATATACCATGTGGCCCCCCTTCAAGTCGCTGACTAACTCAGAATTATAGAGCTGAAAAGCAGCAAGTTGTGTTCTGGCTATTATATTAGACATTTTTGCCTTACTAACTATATTAGAAACATTTTTTATTTTGCACAGCCTATCCATTTGCACAGTTTTTATTTTCACACTGAACTGTTCCTTTAATGCCTTGCCTGTACTGTAGTCGAAATGGATTCTAACAATGTACAGCTGTGTACAGAACTGAATAAATACATTAAGGTGTAACTTAATATCTTAATAAAGTTGGCCATAGACGTAGAGATCTGCTCGTTTGGTGACGTCGCCAAACAAATGGATCTCTCCCCATTATGCCCACACTGAAGTGGGCGATATCGGGCTGATCCGATCGTGGGCCCTAGAATGGATCTGATCAGTGGCGTAACTAGATATTACTGGGCCCCACAGCAAATTATTTTTCAGGCCCCCAAAATGTTTAGAGGTTGACTTGTTTCTCCAATATTTATTGAAATTGTATATGAATTAGGGCCTCATGGGGCCCCTATACCTCCTGGGCCCCCCTGCAGCCGCAGGGTCTGCTTCCTCTATAGTTACGCCCCTGGATCCGATACAGGCGGTCGGATAGCGGGACCACAAAGACACACTGATATGGCTGTGATCCGATGGGATTTTTTAACCTGCCCGAACGAGATCTGGCCGACTTTCGATCCCAATTCAAAATCTTACTTCAGGGCAAGGAGCCCTTTATCCTAATACTTGACACTTGAATTGTGAATTGCTCAACTGCTTGCATTAAAATTTAAACTAATCGGTAGTTACACACATGGTGCAGTTTTATATCTTCTACCATGCTGCAATTGTTAGCCCATCACACTCTACTTTGGGGATCAATACTGAGCATAGCACTTTTTTTTGTGCTCTGCTCATGTGTACAGGCATTCAAGACAGCACAGTGGTGCAATGGTTAGCTCTACTAGTCTACAGGTCCCATGGTTCTACCCCCTGGCCAGGTGGGTTTGAGCCAACAACATAGCACAGTTGTGGATAGCTGAAAGGGCGACTGCATTATGCTGTGTGCCCCTCCCCACAAAGCACATATTCTGGCCCCCTTCTATGTCTTTACCAGGCATATCTCACCTGTTCTGGGGATGCCAATGTTTATATCCCTCTCTTTCTGATATCACTAGTGGTATGGTTCAGTCAGTTTGCCTCTCTTCATTTGATTGCAACCTTAAACTTTTAATATAGTATATATTGGGCAAATTGTAGTCATCTTTCAGAATGCCAATAGATGAATTCTTTTTAAAAATATAACATTCTTCCCCTCCATATTCTAGGTATGATTCACTGGTATCATGGGAGTTAAATTAAATATGTCTTTACACCCTCTATCTCTGATGTCACTTGAGGCTTGGGTATCTTAGGGTGTATTTAGGACCAGTGCATACAACATGCCAGTTTGGGTGCATCACCAGTTAACACTGCTGCCTTGTAGCACTGGAACCCTAAATTTGTTTCCATCCAATTTGTTTGTATGCAGTTGTGTAACTAGAGTGTGTGGGGCCTGGCACAAAGCAGTTCCCAACTGCCCTCCTACACCCCAAAGTCTCCTTGCCACCTGCATCCCCCTTCCATGGCCGAAGATAAGAGAGCAGCTGGGGAGGGGGGTTCCACATAACTTTAGAGGAAGCAGACCCTGCAGTCCTAGCCCCCTGTTCCCCAGGCTCCCTCACAGGGTCTGCTTGCTGTGTAGTTACACCACTGTTTTTTCTTCCTGTGTGCATACCTTTCCTCTGGGTACTCTGGTTTCTGCCAACACACCAAAAACATTCAGGCAGGCTAATCTGTTCCTAATAAATCTAGCCAAAGTGTATGTGAATGCAATAGAGACATTCAAATTTAAGTTCTACTGGGACAAACACTGATGTGAATGAAATGTATGCTTTGCAAAACACTTCAGAATATGCTGGTGCTATATAAATGAAAAAGAATGCAGAGTAAGAGCAAGAAATACTTGCAACACTGGGAAGTGGAAACGAAATCTCACAGCAAACACAAGTATAAACACCAGTGTATACCTATATTGAGGTTGAGTCCAGAAAGGTAAGTAGGTTGACATTTCATAGGTGCATAAGTGCACCAAATATCATTTGCTAATATCTCAAAATTCCCAGGGAGACAATTTCTTTAAATGGTCAATTTAAAAAAAAAAAAAAAAAAATCTCCATAACACTTTAAGGGGCCGATTCATGAAGCTCGAGTGAAGGATTTGAATTAAAAAAACTTCGAATTTCGAAGTGTTTTTTGGGCTACTTCGACCATCGAATGGGCTACTTCGACCTTCGACTACGACTACGAATCGAAGGATTCAAAGTAAAAATCGTTCGACTATTCGACAATTCGATAGTCGAAGTACTGTCTCTTTAAGAAAAACTTCGACCCCCTACTTCGGCAGCTAAAAGCTACCGAAGTCAATGTTAGCCTATGGGGAAGGTCCCCATAGGCTTGCCTGAGATTTTTTGATCGAAGGATATTCCTTCTATCGTTGGATTAAAATCCTTCGAATCGTTCAATTTGAAGGATTTAATCGTTCGATCGAAGGAATAATCCTTCGATCGTTCGATCGCAGGATTTGCGCTAAATCGTTCGACTCCGATATTCGAAGTCGAACGATTTTAGTTCCTAGTCGAATATCGAGGGTTAATTAACCCTCGATATTCGACCCTTCATACATCTGCCCCTAACAGTTAACATTATGTATTTTCAGAAGTATCTGTCTTAAAAGTTCACTATCATCATGTTTTACCTTCTCTTATATAAATATATGATGTGTACATATGTAGACTGGCACCTATCCTCATATATTAACAGCTTGTTTGCTGCATATCATAGAACCTATGGTTCTGGCTGGTAAGGACCTGACTGCCAAGTGCCTTACATTCTACTTTCCATTTGATGCTAAATTTAAAACACAATGCCTAGCAACCCATGGTGCCAGCCATTTGTTACAATGTGAGAAAAGAAAAAAAAAACTACAGAAAATTCCCCCATATCAAAAAGGTTTGGATATTTGTTATGTACATTGTACATATTTAATATAATTGTTGCACAATGCACAGTAGGGCCCCCATTTTTTTCAGGGGACGAGAAAATAAAGTGTAAAATGTAAAATCAGGGACACGCATTGCCACAAAAAAAAAAAAACAGTATAAAATGAGAAAAGGTTTCACTGTAATATGCATTTTGTACTTTTAACTCTGTTTTGTCCACCCAATAGATTATGTATATTATCTACCTTGCAAGAACCAAACATGAAGTAGCTTTCTTTTCCACGTTTGCCATGTTCAGCCCTAGAAATAACAAAAATAGATTTCTTGTATTTAAAAAAGCCAAAAATATGTTCAGCAGAATATTTATTCATCTTAAAAAGAGGCTATACTGCTCCTTTAATGGCCCTGTGAAAGAGAAAATATTTTTCTCAATGTTAAATGCAATTTCTCTGTGAAGTGACTGACATACATGCCCCTGCAATCTCAGTGGGATTGCATGACTAGTGTGTATTACGATCATGAATAAATGCCTTCCCATAAAGAGAATAAAATTGTGCTACCTGTTAAAAATTAACATAAAATGATGTGCATTACATTGTGTGTTGTGCAAGGTTTGGACTCTATTGGATATCCTTTCTCATGTCTCTTAACACTGTATTTACTTATATTTTAATTGGTTACTGATCGTTTTCTTAATGTTTTGTTTTAACATTTAACAGGGTGTTTATAAGCAGTGCGGTATGAATACAAATATACAGTACATACATACATATATTTCAGGCATAACTAAACCATATAAACCTTGCATTTTTTTTCGTAGCACAGAGGCTAAGACTTAATTGGACAAAGAGCTATACAATACACTTGCTGCATCTGCAATATTATTTTAAAATAAAATCTTACAGTAAATAAAAATGGGGGTGGATAGTGTAGTGGGCACGTGAGATGAAGCCACAGCCTCCTTTTGTACATAGCCATCTGTCCCTGATTTAATTTAACCCTCAGGGGACCAGAAAATCATACCTAAAAAAGGGAACCGAAGAATTATATATTTTTAAAAAATTAATCAATTGTGATTCTGCACAAAGACTACAATTTAGCCACTATATTATAAAGAAGTGATGAAATTAAGTGAATGAAAAATTAGTGTATAAAGATTTTTTAAAGAATTAAAAATATTCCTGTAGAATGATCAAAATCCTTAAAAGCCCTAAGTTAGCAATAAAAACTATTTTGGACAGGTTCTGTAAATTAAATCTCACAAATGTTTTCATAACAATAAAGCCTATGCAGTTGTTTGCTGTGACATTTAAAATGTGTTCCAATATTCTGCAACCTTCAAGCAACAAACCCATCTTCATTTATCACTATGGGATCAATGGTAGTGCCAATTCAGGCTATTCTTAAAGGAGAACAAAATAGTAAATATGGCTGAAAAGGCTATGTTTTATGCACTGAGTTTACTTTACCAATTCAGAAGCTCAGCAGCTCTATATCAGTAATAATCTGGGCTTTCAAAATTGTCCACCCTCTGTCCAGAACTTTTAATTGTCACTGCACTTGCTTAGCATGCTCTGAGCAGCTGTTAAGAAACGACTTGGGGGATCAATTAGCCTTGTATTATGACTTTTATATTCTATTTTATGTATATTATGAATTAGTCCTTAAGCTCAGGCATAATTTAGAAAAAAAGAGGGGGACCTACTACGGACATCTTCTAAGGCACAGATCTTCATTGCTGTGGTCACCTTGGTACAGTAGAGAAGCCCAAGTATTTGGGTGACATTTCTAGCCTAATTCTTTGTTAGGCTAATGTGTTGGTCTTGGTGCAAGTACATGTGGTTTTCTTTTGCGTTTCAGTGTCAAAATACACCCCACATGCCTACACCGGGTCTGATCTGGTTGGATCTGGGTGCAGGCAAAGTTAAGAGTTGATCCTCAGCCTACGCCATCTGACATTAACTTTAAAGGGATTCTGTCATGATTTTTATGATTTATTCCTGAATTACACTATTTACTTTACAAATAATTCACTCTACCATATAAAATTTCATTCCTGAACCAGCAAGTCTATTTTTTTAGTTGTAATATTGGTGTGTAGGCAGCCATCTCAGATCATTTTGCCTGTTCATGTGCTTTCTGAAAAAGCCAGCACTCTGGCAGGTTGTTGTTTCTCCTACAACAACTGAATGTGTCGCAGTGGGACCTGGATTTTTGAGTGCTGTTCTTAGATCTACCAGAGAGTTGTTATCTTGTGTTAGAAGGCTGCTATCTGGTTACCTTCCCATTGTTCTGTTGTTAGGCTGCTGGGGGGGGGGGAGAGGGGATGACAGTGTCGGACTGGCCCACCAGGATACCAGGAAAACTCCCAGTGTGGGCCAAGGTGTCAGTGGACCCTCCTGCTTCTAAACATTTGGCCTATTTCATGGCCATTACCAATTTCTGTGAGAACAAAGAGGATAAATAGATGGATTTATAGATTATAATATGCAAAGAAAAGAGACTAGGAGAATAGAGGTTGAGTGAGGAGAGGAAGAATAATAGTAGAGTGGGCCCCTGGTCTAAGGTCTTTGGGTGTAGTTTTTGTCTAATAATTTGCCAACTGACA
The DNA here is from genome assembly GCF_017654675.1 of Xenopus laevis. Taxonomy (NCBI): domain Eukaryota; kingdom Metazoa; phylum Chordata; class Amphibia; order Anura; family Pipidae; genus Xenopus; species Xenopus laevis. Next base: position 53,156,991 of record NC_054388.1, on the reverse strand, counting down.
AGTTTAATGTAAGACTACAATACCCAGAATGCAACGGAACTGGCTTGTGTAGAGGTTAGGAGTTACCAGATTTTGGGCTCTGTCTCCCAGTCACATGCCCCCTTAAGTATTCTCGAATTTTCCAGTGAATTTCCTCAATTTCAGACAATTTTGGGGCAAAAATCTGTTGCCACCGAAATGTCTAGAGGTTGACCTGATTTATCAATATTTATTGAAATTGCATATGTATTAGGGCCTTTTGGGGCCCCTATACCTCCCAGGCCCCCTCTGTAATTACACCCCTGGTGACGGATGAATCTGTCACATTTTGCTTCATGGAAAAATTTGAGAAACAATGAATGTTTGAAAAAGGCATATTTTCACATATATTTATTTATTTTTGATTAGTAGGTAGGTTAGTAAACTGGCAAAAACATATTTGCCGATAAAGTTGTCTATATTTTGTGGCCATATTTTTACTGCGCTTTAGTAAACGGACCCCATGGTCATTGAGGAAAGAGGCTACTGAATGCCAGATCCCTACCTAGCATCTTGAACCTGAGGGAAAAATCTAAAAGAGAAAGAAGAATGGGGTGAGAGCTGGAGTGTGAGAGAGTCATGAGGAGAATAATGGACTAGTTCACATTAAATTAAACTTCGTATATGATGATGTGGACAGTGTGAGCAGTACTGTACAACTGTTTGCTATTGGTCTTCACATATTTATTACATTTATTTCTGCAGCTAAGGCTTAGAATGAACTGCCATTTGGTTACTAGAGTTTAATTACTCTAGTAGCCATGGATCAGTTAGGGTGTCTGAAAGGAATAAGAGCAGAAGTGGTCCTAAATATTAAGAAAAAAATTATAAACTCAGATTAACTATAAAACTGAAGCTTCACAGTCAGTGTGATTTTTTTTGGTTGCTCCTGGCAACAAGATAATACTTTCAGTTGCAAACTGGAAAGAGGCAGACATAAAATGCTAATAAAAACCACACAAGATAATGAGGGCCAATTAAAGCTGCTTATTATAGGTGTATCTCTAACATGATGAAATTGGATTTTAAGGGGATCTTCCCTTGTAAAGAAAAGGGGAAAAGACCTGGGACTCTGAAACTATGAGAAATGGCTAGACAACCTTGATGAAGAAAGAGAGTGAGCAGGCATAGTGGGAGAGGGACAACTACAAATGGGAGCAGCGGTGCTTCGCCAATGAGGCGAGTTGAGGCTGTCACCTCAGGCGGCAGCGCCCCACTAGGTACCAGGGGCAGCAAAAATGTTGCTCCTGGTACTTTAAGAGCGAATTTTCAGGGTAGGGGGGGGGCAGCAGCAACTGCTGCTACCTCAGGCGGCGGAGGGGCCAGGATCGCCCCTGAATGGGAGATAGTAGGTAACAGCAAAGAGAGAGTAGGATGTAAGGGATAGAAAGAGAGAATGAGACAAATGGGTGATATTAATGAAATGACTAATACTTAGTCGAATAAACAGCATCCACAATGTAACTAAAGTGAATGAGCTAGGCTGTTCTGCAAGGTTGTATACAAAGTAACAATTTTAAATAGAAACAGTGGGGTTGGAACCGTGCACTCAGCTAGCCAAGTACATCAGGTCCCGCCCCCCAGCAACCCAGTTCAGAACACCTGCTACAGTCTAGTGCACTGACAAAGCTTTCTAAAATGTAACTTTTAATAATTCCATTTAAAATTATATAAACGCATCAAGCGTGAACCACCACACTGACAAATTCACTGTATGTAGTTACACAGTGCTGGACCATGTCCATAAAAAACACACAATTAAAACACCGCAAAGGTGGACAGATGGAAAGAGCTTCGTTTAAATCAAAAAGTTAGGCTTAAATGGTACCATGCATGATGGTCATGCATGATGGTATGATGGTAACCTGACCATCATGCATGGTACCATTTAAGCCTAACTTTTTTAAACGAAGCTCTTTCCATCTGTCCACCTTTGCGGTGTTTTAATTGTGTGTTTTTTATGGACATGGTCCAGCACTGTGTAACTACATACAGTGAATTTGTCAGTGTGGTGGTTCACGCTTGATGCGTTTATATAATTTTAAATGGAATTATTAAAAGTTACATTTTAGAAAGCTTTGTCAGTGCACTAGACTGTAGCAGGTGTTCTGAACTGGGTTGCTGGGGGGCGGGACCTGATGTACTTGGCTAGCTGAGTGCATGGCTCCAACCCCATTGTTTCTATTTGAAATGACTAATAATAAGAAATGAGAGACAAGTGGGATGGAGGCAGTGGAATAACTTGGAGAGGCCGCATGTCTGAACTGGGATTCCAATTAGGCCATTTAAGTGCACAGAGGCCCAAACAGCCCTCCTGCCAGCCCACTAGTTGTGACTGTCTATGGGAACTTACAGCAGCCCCTCTGAAATTTGCCAGAACCCACAGATTGCCAGTCTGGACCTGAGAGTCAGACACAACTGTAATGGAATGTGAGAAGAAGCAGTAATAGAGAGAACAACAAATGTGTTGTGCAAGATAGACAAAGCTGCCATCAGGGGGGCACAGAGGATACAGCTGTACTGAGCCCGGTAGTTTTTTAAGCTTGAAAGGGGGGCGACCGTGATACGTTTCCTGGATTAGCCCCCCCTTGAGTCATGAAGCAGCACGAATTTCGTTGAACAGAGCTAAAACCCAACTCTGAATGGATCCGAAAACCGACGTATGGAGCCAAAGCAGAGGAGAAGGAGCCAAATGGAGGCAAAGAAGAGGAGAATGAAGAAGACCTTTAAACAGTGGAGAGTGTGGAAACAGTAGCGGAACTAAGGAGGGGCACCTATCCCCCTCAGAATGCAATTTTGTTTCTGTTTGCCTCTGCATTGGCGGCAGCGTCCAGATGGCCCAAAGGGGGTGCTGACGCAGGTGTGATCGCACCTTCTGCACCCCTGGTAGTTACTCCCTGTGTGGAAACGGCTATAGAGAAAGACTCGACCACTGCTGGAAATCGCAGAGATAGAGATCTTAATGGAGGTAGTCAGAATATTGCTAGTGATAATCCAGTGTTCAACTGACAGAATAGGGTAAACTTCATTATTTACTTCTCCTGTCTGTACATTTAGGGTCCTTACACACAGATGTTTTAATATACATCTCCGTGTGGTGTCTTTTTGATGCATTCCACTGCACAGTAATGCAGCAGTTAGCCGAGATGATTATTTTCTATATGGGTTATAACATCCTGAACCTCCAAATGCAGGAGAGGAGCAGCATGCTGGTCCATTAACTCTTGCATTCCCATGTAGTGGGACAATTCAAAAAGCTGCTGCATAAGAACACATACTAAAACACCTGTGTGTAAGAGCACCTGCTATTACCTTGATGTACTGAAATAGATGCTGGGTGAAAAAATATTGGAAAATGAAAGAACTGTGTTGTGTATACAATTTTAATTCGGTTTGATGTAGGGAGTGGTTTGCCATTAACCTTTGGTGTTATTGAATTACAGCTTTTCAAAATATGCCCATATGCATTTTTAATATGTCCACTAGGGCATAATTGCTAGTGATGTATAGGTCAGGAAAACTGAGCCTACATCCCATCCTAACCTGCAAAACCTTAACCCACAACTGATTCTAACCCGCAAAATCTGCACCTAACCCAAACCTGCACAACCTTAGCCTGCACCCAACCCTAACCCACAAAATGTTGCTATTGTGGGACACTTGCACAACCTGTACTTGTCCTCTATTCGTACGATTTTCGGACCATGTGTGGAGAGTCCCGACATTTTTTGTCCCACGGAGATCGGTCGTTTGGTCGATCTGTCAGCTGCCTATAATATCTCTGCATGTATTGCCGATCGTACGATTTTCAGTGGGAGACTGTCACCAGCTTTGTCGGACATAACTTTCGTATGATTGCTGTCAGGGGCAGAACATCGGCTGATCTGTTCTTTTACTACTTTATTTGATCAGAATGGTTAGTGGCAGGTCGGGAGATGGGGAAGTCCGATTGTTCGAACGATCGGATCTTTGCATCTATGGCCAGTTTTAGTATGCTCCATTTAACATATGTTTAAGGCTGCTGTCCATGCTATGGTGCCTTTAAATGCAACAAACAAAAATAGTGGAGTGCAAGTGGGTTAACTGGTACCTTCCTTCAATGTGTCCAATGAAACAATAAAAATGTTTTTATACACTTGCAAACCAAAAGTGTGTGTTTATTTCATGGGTTAATGGTTTGACACCAATTCACACCATGTTTGGGGGAGGTGAGTTACCCAATCCCTTCCTCAGGTGTAAATTACCCCAAATACCTAATTTCTTTATACACATAAGTAATAGTGTCTATTCATAGTAATTACATGTACTCAAGTCCATGTGACATAGTCCATACACAGTCCTTTATACCTATATGACTATGAAGATTTTCATTCATCTAGGTCATGGTATATCTAGTATAGGTCAATCTAAAAAAAGATAGCAAGGTCCAAATCTTGGATAAAGAAGACCGCTGGTTTGAACGAGGCGTGAAAGAGGCGATTCATGTCAAGGTGGAGAGACCATCTCTGAACAGAGGCGGGGGCCTTCGACACCACTTGTCTGCTACATACAATGCTGTTCTAACATCTGTACCCAGGCGGATTCAGAACACTTCACACATCCATTCATGCAACTCTCACAAGTAACACCTGTATCTAGGAGTTGCATGACACATTGGATAATCCTATCACAACTACACAGAATCAACACCTCTGTTAATTTCTTCAGATGTCACCTCTTTGAAGAGTTACAATGTGCCATTGTAAATGGATTAGTTGAAGAGTTTATATGCCGAGCACTTTTCACACCAGTCAGTTGAACTGAAGAAGCTGCTCGGATGAGTAGGGGAAAATGTGCCCCTATTTCTGATTTTCTCAGATTCGCTTTCATCTGGTATGGTGCCTATGGATTGGAGAAAAGTTGATGTTATTCCAATATTTAAAAAGGGATTACGATCTCAGCCTGGCAATTATAGGCCAGTAAATTTGACATTAGTGATGGGCGAATTTGAGGCGTATCACTTTGCTGAAAAATTCGCGAAACTGCGAAAAATGGCGCCGGCATCCATTTTTTTTTTAAAGGTTAATTTTTATTGAATTTTAACAACAGAAAATCAGAAAGAAGAAAAGCAAGTTAGAAGAAAAGAAAAGAAGGGGAAAGTGGGGAGAAGAGGTAAGATAGAGTGGGGAGAAGAAGTAAGATAGAGTGCCTCTATTATGGATGCCGGGTTATCAGCGTCAAACATCTTCCAACCGGCTGCATGCGAGGCCTGGGAGGCAAGATAGTACAGCTCATAATTTGGAGAGGACAGACCCAACTGATCATGAGGAGCATTAAGAATGGCTCTGGACAGAGTGGGTGTTTTGTTCCCCCAAATAAATTCAGATTGTGTTCGGTCTAGATCATGTAAGGCTTTCTTGGGTATGTGGCAGGGGGTATTACTCAGTATATAGAGAAATTTAGGAAGATAAATCATTTTGCATATATTTATTCTGCCTATTAGCGTGAGAGGGAGTTTGGTCCAGTGTGCAAGTGTGTCCTTGAATTTACAGAGTAAGGAGTGTAAATTATGCTGCAAAAATAATGTTGGATCTTTGTGCACCATTATCCCTAGGTACTTAAAATTATCCGCTACTTTTAGGTTACAGTTTGCGGCCATCCCTGTTGGAAGCTGTCCGTCAAGGGGAAACAATATGGACTTGTCCCAATTAATTTGAAGGCCTGAAAATATACCAAATTGCTTGACAATCCCAAGTACAGAGGCGAGCGATTCATGTGGGTCTGCTAAGTATAGGAGCGTATCATCTGCATACAATGAGACCATCTCCTCTATTGTTTTGTAGATGAATCCCCGTACCCCCTGAGATTGCCGAATTGCTATGGCTATGGGTTCAATTGCCAACGCAAATATGAGTGGAGAGGCCGGCATCCATTTTTGACGAAAATGCCCTGCCATCCAAAAAACGGACGCCGGCATCCATTTTTTTTGACGCAGCAAAATTTCGTGGCTGCTTCGTGAATCGCACAAATTCGCGCTTGGCGAATAAATTCGCCCATCACTATTTGACATCTGTGGTGGGCAAATTATTTGAGGGCTTGTTAAGGGATCACATTCAAAATTTTGTCCTATTGTATGGCATTATGAGCAGCAATCAGCATGGCTTTATGAAGGATAGGTCATGTCAGACAAATTTGATTTATGACTTAGGGGAGGGTGTTGTAAGTAATGTATCAGTGTTTGCAGATGACACAAAACTATGTAGCCCAATTAATTCCATCCAGGATGTGGAATCCTTGCAACACGAACTTGACAAACTGGCAATCTGGGCAGCTAAGTGGCAAATGAGATTCAATGTTGATAAATGTAAAGTCATGCACCTGGGATGTAAAAATATCCAAGCCACTTATACACTTAATGGGACTGCACTAGGCAAATCCATTATTGAAAATGACCTTGGAATCCTTGTAGATAATAAACTTGGCTGTAGCAAGCAATGTCATTCAGCAGCATCAAGGGCAAACAAGGTCTTGAGCTGTATTAAAAGGGGCATAGAGCACGGGAGGAGGTCTCTACCTTTCTTTTCTTTATCTAGAAAGGAACTGTTCCTTTCTAGATGAAGTACTAATAAATGGATCATATATTTTTTAAGCTGTTTCTACCTTTTTATACACTCAGATACATATATCTTTACCCGAATTGCCACATCTTAGATAGCGAGAAGAAGGAAAACCCAGCGGCGATTTAAAACTGGAAATTTGTCTCTTGGTTACCAGGAGCGGCATTTTTGCCGCCCCCTGGCAACCAGAGGGGCGCTGCCGCCTGAGGAGAGTGCCTCAACTCGCCTCAATGACGGAGCACCCCTGGGAAAACCACAAGGTTTCTCACACTTGTGAGCTGTGTCTTTCCTCATCCACATTCGGTATGGCACAGTGATTAGAATGGAATACCTCTGAATTAGAGTATTTACCATATTTGTGGGGATATTATTCAGTTAGTCTGAACTGAAGATTTGGTTGGCCAGTGACTACAGTTGTCAAGTATTTTGGGGTCAACAACTGGAAGATAGCGATAGGGGCCACAACTTCCTCACACTTCCCATGCTAACCAATCATTCAGACTACCTAGGCCACCTAGCTGAAGCAGTCTGAATTCAATGACAAATTACTTACATTCTGACATCTCACTTCATTAAAAATGAGTTGCTTGAAATAAAAATAATTTTATGCAAATATAATAATCAGTAAAAGGTGTGTGTGTATATATAAACAAAATAAAGAAATGAAGCGGCACTCGAATAATGCAAAAATGTGTATTGCAAATCAACACATCACCATAGCAACATTTCAGGCAGGCTATATGCCCTTTCTCGAACCAAATAAAAAACAGCAATGCACAGATTGGATTTAAAGCAATATACAGGAATTGACCTCACAGCTGGCACGCAGAGAGCCCATGTTAATTAGTAAACCAACGTAATATAACTACACAATACTAAGCACAATCAAAATAAATCATAATCTTTATTAAGTCCTGAAGGGTGTACTGACATAAGTTTATTGATCTACCACATCTCTCTTTTCTTTTACTTGAGCTCCCTATCTCCTCCTCTCTTTAAAGGATGTACAGTTCCCAGAAACCAAACATTTCAATTGGTCTGAGGTATGGCCCTTTTCCAAAAAATGTAGTAATGTAGTATTGCCTAAATTTATTGTTGAGCGATGTTGGGAAATCAGTGACTTCTCCATCTGTGTGGTCTCCCCTACATAGATCAGACCACAAGGACAGGTCAGCAAGTATAATGCACATTTAGAAACAGGTATAATATCCACGTAGTTGTATTTTCTGCCGCATATGGGGATGAATAAACTCCTTGCCCTTTAAAATGTACAGTCACTGAATACATCCCAAACAGGGGAACATACCACTGATTTGACCTACCGTCCCAAATGGCACTCATCAGCCTAGTTTTAATTTTTATTCAGGACGAGGTAACTTGCCCCAATAGTCCTTCCTCTGCAATACAACATTAGAGGTGGCAAAGTATATATATGTGTCACCTCTTCAGTAGCTCTGGATTGTAGCTGAGCCATGGAATGATTTTGAGGTTAAAGTAATCACTAACATAAAATCCCTTTATCCTTTTGCTATCATCTATTGACATCATGTTAATGAAATCTTTATAATCAAGTTCAGTGGTAAGGCTTAATTAAGTATTTTTAGAACCATATAAAGCAAGACAGGTCCCCATAAAAACCCCTTTGGGGTTTTTGAGCTATTAAATGTGTCTTTCTAGCTATGATAATGAGCAAGAGTTGATTATAATGTCCATTATAAAATTCATCTTCCAATTCCTTGTTGAATTTCGTTTGGGGAATGGAATATGGAAAGATAGATTCGTCTTTCAAAAAACAATCCCATGAGACCAATTTATTTTTCTCTAGCACAAATGTATTCACTTGTAATGTTGTGGATAAAAAAGAGTGGAGAGAAGTCTTTAGCCGGCAGAGCTATTTTTGAATTCACTTAGAAGAGAAACAAAGGTGGTGCAGATTGCTAATGTAAATTGTCCCCGGTTTTATCTGAATGCTGCCCTTTGAACGCACTCATCTTTGCAGGTTAACATCATTTGTCGATATTATGAACAAGTGCTTGAAACTCTATATTTACACAGAGTGAACGTTTAAAGGTAAACTATTATCATTTATTGCCCTGTTTTTTAAACTCATCATAAAGTTACCTTTTTTAGAAAACGAATGACAGTTGTTTTTATTTTTAAAACCATACATTTATTTGAAAATACTTTGACTTAAAACACATCAAAGGGAATATTAGCCGTATCAGTGCGGTAGTCTTGCTGAACCAGTCCTTGCAGTTTTACTTAAATACAAGCCCCAGCAACTAAGTTTTAGGCTGTCCTTCCAGGTTAGGCTCTTGAACTTATTTCTAATTGAAACTGCAAGAACTTATTTAGGGTCAATTGGGACAAGTGCTTTTCTCAACAACCAAAGTATTTTGAGTGTATTTTGCTTAGCCACTCAGATTTGGTTTGGTATTTTGGCCAATTTTACCCATACTGCCCAAAATTCTGGGCATTTATGGGAAATCAGGGGGTCAGCTAATCCTGTTATCCTGGTGCATTAGGTTTATTTGTTCTCATAAAAAATCTTCTTCTGTTGAATCCCCTTCACTTCCTGTACTAGGTGGTCGGCCTTGACACAGGGGGATCCAAGTGACAAACACAGGTGGAATGCATCAAGTTGTTAGCATCATGAGTTGCTTGCTTTATTTTGATTGCCCGTGTCCTTGGAACTTGAAAATCTTTACTGTTATCTAAATTGTAAGTCTTCCCCCCAACATCAGACAGCTTACAGTCTCCACCTTTTGTTATACCCCATGGTACGACTTGGAATGCTTACGAGGCACCAACCCACTGGTATTAGCCACAACAACCTCAACATGACAATGAAACCAGCTGCCTCCCAGAGTCATCATCGGGTAGTAATGGATACCTCAAATACCTGTAATTGGGGCAAATAATGGGCACATTAGATTTGTTTTGTTGTTGTTGTTGATCTCAATTAAAAAAGAAAATAAGTCCTACACACCTACTCTTCCTAGACGTAGCGGTGAACCTGGACGTGTAAATTCTGCTACCCCACCTCAAATGATATGGCATTTCACTTATCTTATTGTATCTGTTTACATACCATACATTTTGAAAAAATGCACGTACAAGGTTTTTTTTTTGTAAAAGTCAAAATACTTTTTATTGGTTACATATTTTTACACAGCTGTAAATGAATGTAATAATAATAAGGAGCCTCAATAAAGTTAACAACTCTGGTCAGGGGTGCTGCTGTATGGCAGAACATTACGATTTCTTTGAGCTTTTCCCCACAATCTAAAAATCACTTTCATTCAAAAGTACCTTATCAAAATGAATTCTTCACAACTTCTGCATAGTTGCGCTCAGTGCAGATTAGTCCTTCTTGCCTTGAATTGTGAATTGAGCCCTGCTGTGGCTATTAACACACAGAGATGTTTGAACCCTGTAGCTATCTTCACCTTCTGAGCAGGCAGTAGCTCTGGGGTTTTCTCAGCATCCTGCTTCAAAAGATGAATGAATTGGGTGCAGAAATAATTAGCACTGTGAACACCGGAACTCATGCCAGGTAGAAAGTGAAAATATTAGGCAAAACTGTTTGATTTAGAATGAAGGGCAGTTGCATCTGTTTTGGCAAATTGGACACAGTTGTGGCATATGCAGCGTGAATAAGTCAGACACAGCACATGCTCCCTATTCACTGCCCTGCAATGTTAGCTTTTTTGCTTCAAAAGTTCACTATAGGAGAAAAACATGGCGATTCCGCTCAGAATTGCACTTTGTACACTGCATTAAGGTAAGCAAATCTGTTCTATTTAAAATTACTGTTGCTGAATAATAATGTTTTAACAAAATGTTTTTTCAGGATGTATTAATGTCTCAATGTATTGAAATTATATCCTGTTGCCGTTTCACTGGTTCTTTACTCTCTGCCTGTTCCTGACAGTATTCAGATTGCTGCCTGCCTTACTATGTGGCAGATTTATTTGAGGGCGAAAATTCGCCAGCAACCGCTTCGCAGCCATCGCTACACTTTGCCAGGTGAAAATTCGCTCAGACAACGCTAATTCACTGGAATGCGGAGTTTCATCATGGGCGCTGAACGTTGGTGACGTTTTGCTATCGTTACTTCGGCAATGCGAGTAATTGAAAGCGAAGATTCGCCAGCGTTCATTTCTGCCTAGCGCAAATTCGCTAGAGGTCTTGTGCTCAGGTTCATTTGCATACGGCGGGAAATTTAAAGTTGAATGGACGCATATGTTGCAGCAAATACATTGCATTACTCAAGTCCAGGGAACATTAATAAAGAAAATAGATTTGTCATAATGCCCTACACGTGAGCCACTGTATAGTATATGTTCCATATGTTAGAAAATTTATGGGGGAACCCAGTTACCCAAAAAAAATTTAAGGACTTTTGCTGGCTATCACTCTGAAAAAAGCAAAAGGTGTCAGCGTTTTTTGGACTTAGAAGCTTTTTACACAAAAAATATGATGTAAGTAACAGAGGATTGAGGAAGATTTATACACTCCAGTGGTCTGAGCTGCGCTAGAGAAGTGACGCTTGCACCCGTTAGTAAATTGACAATGTCCGTGCGGGCGGTAACGGATGGTCTTAATTTGGCTGGCTTCATAAGTTGGATTTGATGTTCTTATCATGATGTATTTGGTCTTCACTTTAACTGTGGTTACTTTAGTGCTGCCTGGTTTTGCTGTGAATAAAAATGCTTTGTTTTTTTGTTTTTATATCTCATCCCTTCAAAATAATCTGTTTATTTGCAGTTTGGTGTTGCAATAGTTTTTCACCTCTCAGGAGAACGATTTGGCCTAAAATCGTTTGGCCTAAAACTTCTTCACGCATTTGACCCAATTACAAAAGGCTGGAAAATATTTGGCATGGGCTTAATTCCAGTTTAGTTTTAAGTCTTTGAAACAGCTTTGTAACTATGTCCTGCATATTTGTACAGTATTCCCCATCACATTTGCAGGAAGGCCATTCCTTACCAACCTTTGATAGAATATCATGTAACAATGGAGAGTAAGTCTTAGTATGTATTCATTTGTATATTTTGCAGCAAAACATAGTTCTTGGTAATGGATTTATACTTCTGGACCCTACAATACAGAAACTATAATAGGAATATTGTAAAATATAAGGATATTTACAAGTTACCTTGAAGTTGCATGTCCACATAAAGGCCTTAGGCCACAGGTTAAACAAGTTATGTAAGACATGTTTCTTGTTACAAATAAATCTTGTCATTTTATTAGACAAAGATTGCAAGTCTTAAGCCGTAGATATATGAGTGATGAAGAAGTCCCCATAGGAAGTTGCAAAAGAATGGTACTGTTTGTGAAGATTAAAGGAGAAGGAAAGCTACAGAGGCATTTTATTGCCAATAGATTAGCTGCAATAGTGCAAGCTAGAATGATATATTTATTCTGTAGAATGCTCTAGAGTAAAAAGCTCTAGAAGCTCTCTGTTTGTTTAGGATAGCAGCTGCAATATTAGCTTGGTGTGACATCACTTTCTGCCTGAGTCTCTCCCTGCTCACTTATAGCTCTGGGCTCAGATTACAGCAGAGAAAGGGAGGGGGGAAGAGGAGCAAACTGAGCATGCTCACGCCCGGGGCAAGGAGGTTTAAGCTGAAGGCAGGAAGTCTGATACAGAAGCCCATGTGTACACAATAGAAGGAAAGAAATGTTGTGTTTCTTTTGACAGAGGACTCAGAGCAGCACTACTTTGAGGGTTTACTGGTATATTTTGGTGAACCTTTCTGATAAGGCTTACCTTTCCTTCTCCTTTAAAGATAGAAAAGACTAAAGATTGGGAGATTAAGACATCATGAATATCAGTGAACTCAACAGGGATTAGCTGTTCATTTCAGAACTCTCACAAGAAGGTGAGAAATAAAAAAGAGCTTTGTGTGGATAAGATTTGATGGGTTAGTAATGCAGGGAGAGTTAGAGGTATTAGAACAAATTTAGGGATGGCTTAGTATAGGAATAGTAAGCCCAGTGAAGAGGGATGAAGACCAGGGCCTGGAGCACAAGCTTCTGTATGGTAGGTATTGCAATGCTTGTTGTATCAAGAAGCATTCAGTGATTTTTTAATGAATCCACAACATTGTGAGTGTGTTGAACCTAAAAGGGGTGATGAACATTGAATTGTGCCTGCTTATATACTGGAATATAGGGAACAGAATGGATGATAGAGAGAAATCATGCAGCTCAATGAAACAGAACTGCAGTATCGGCTTATGGCATATATTCAGAAGTGTACAGAAATAAAGCACTAGCATGAAGTAACCCAGAGTCCTGTTTACTGCACTTCTACATTGTCCAACTCTGTATATGTTCTATGTAAATACTATGCTTTCAATTGATGGACTAGAAATTGGTCAATCTGCAATGTTTCCCCTTCCCCATTTAGTGCTTAGAACAAAGTTATTAACAGCACTAGAATGATCACAAGGTTAGACCAACCTGTCGTCTATCAGAGCTTTGGAAAAAGAATAGTTACAGACTGTACACTGGAATATACTGAAATCCCATTACTTTGTACAGATGTAATCTTTTTTTGGAACAAATACACTCTGTTACTCCTCATGCCCATCAATGTATTGTAAAAGGTAAATAAAAGATATTTTTTTATGTGTACAAACCTATCAATCCATTTCACTCTCTGCAGAAAAATGCAATGTTACGTAAGCAAAGTCCTAATGGGCATTCAGTATTTTAAGCAGTATAAAGTTACTTGTTACTTGTAATGTAATTGCTATCAAAAACCAGTGTCTGACAAATCTGTGCACTCCAGTTCTGAAACAATGTAGCAAATGCCAGCTTCTTAATAGACCTGGAGCAGGACTGACTTTTATAAAATATTTCAGTAGTCAGAAGAACAGACAGGCATAAACAAATACTTTCAATAGCAATTCCATTTACACACTTTAAAACCATTGGAAACGTCATGAATGTATAAATGGAATGTTGCTTAGAATGAGATCTTCTTTATATTCCTCTTTAACAACAAAGTAGCACAACCAATTGCTTAAAGTTTGGAATGAGTGAGTTGTCTGCAGTTTCATGTTCATGTGATGGAGCTCACCAATATCTTAAAAATCACATAAAAAATAGAAAGAAATGGATTATTTAAACAACTAGTGCAGTTTGCAGATTTTTTCTTATCACAGTAACAGTTTCCATTTAAAGGGAGGAAGTGAAGTTATTTCCTTTCTCAGAAGTTCACGTTTTTCAGCTGAGAACAAAATTACCAATATTTATTCATAAAACATGCAGTACAGGTTAGGAACACTTAAACAAGGGTAATATAATCTGCTATACGAGTGATCCATTTATATTCTAGGAATTTACTGATGATCGCTTAGAAATAGTTTACTTGTGCCGCAGACACTGCTGAAAAAAATCACATACATAATAGCCCTGCCTGTCAGGTTTTGTGTCTGTGCCCAATTAAATATGTATGGTAGGAAAGTGTCCAACATAATGGGGTCTCCTACTGTGGTTTCATAGCAGAGCAGAAGCTGCATCTTGTAAGGAAACACTCTAACAGCACAATAACAGCCTGTTAAAGGGATAGGGGTAAATTAGAGTTACAGCTGCAATCTGGTTGCTAGGGCTTAATTAGCCAAGCAACCAGAGAGCACATTGGAGGTCTGAATGGAGGATCAATAGCAGAAGCCATAGCGTTAACAGGAATTTGAATGATTGTCAAATGAATATAAATGTGAGCATCCTCTTTAAATGACAAATAGTAGAGAAAAGGAAAAAGTAAGCAGGGATGGGTGGGTCATAAAAAGAGGAACAGAGGAAAGATCCCAAAGTGATAGAGCAGACTGAATTGCTTTGAATTATATATACTAGGTTGTATACTTTTCCTTTAAAGAATATGAAAATATACGTGGGAAAGGTATGCTGTACTAGATAATGAAACAAACCGTTTCTATTTTGTAACTAATATAACAAAGAGCACACACAGTAAAAAACTCTCTAAGTTGGAGAATGGCCGCAGCTTACGGTATTTATTGATAACTTAATCACATGTATTTTTTAAAGCATACAAATAAACTTAGCCAGTCCAATTTCTTCATTAGGCCGCCTATGCCAATATAGTTCCGCCTTTTTGAAATAAAATTCCTTAGCCAGGAGACACTTCAATAATTATTTTTTCCTCCAAAGCTGCAACAATGAATTTTTTTTAAAATGAATATAAATTCTAGGGTGGGTGGGTGCGTATGAACCTGGACAGCATGATGGCAACTTTCCTCTTCTCTGGTCTTCTCTAACTGACAGGTAAGCCTCTCCCGCAGCCGCCTTTTATACTCACCCGCTGCTGCCACATGTGCCGTATTAACCAATGCCTTCTTTCTTCTCACCTGCAGCTGGATTACCTCCATTGTCTGGAAGCATCGGGTCAAACAAAGTTGAGTAACCCCTGCTCTTCCTGCCAACCTTCCCATGCCGGCATCAATTGTTAAATACAATTGTGCCGCACATTCCCCTACCCTCTAAAAAGTTAAATTACAGAAAAGGAGAAGGAAAGTAATTTTATACTTGGGGGTACCAAAAGTTGGGAACCCCCAAGTGATTGCAGTGGCGTAACTAGTTGTTACTGGGCCCCATAGCAAATTCAATTTAGGGCCCCAAAATATTTATAAGTTGGCCTATTTTACCAAGATATATTAAAATTGCTAATTAATTAGGGTCTCACTGGGCCCCCTACACTCCTGGGCCCCCCTGCAACCACAGGGTCTGCTTCCTCTATAGTTACGCCCCTGAGTGATTGTATTTACTTACCTGAAACTCCAGCCGGTGCTCCTATCAGCAGAAAACTGCACCGGCCATCGTTCTTCCAGTGAGCACCATGGAGTGATCCTCTTCCTGCTTCTTCGCTCTTCAAATATCCCAGGGCAGACACATGCGCAGTAGAACGAAATAACCAACTTTTTTGTTAAAGTTCAACTTTTCGCTCTACTGTGCATGGACAGTCGCGAGCTGAAAGAAGAAGCAGGAAGAGGATCGCTCGCCGTTGCTCGTTGAAAGAGAGCTTGTCAGTGCAGTTTTCTGATGATAGGAGCACTGGTCCAGAATTTCAAGTGAGTAACTTTTGGTACTCCCAAGTATAAAATTACTTTCCGTCTCCTTTAAAGGAAAACTATACCCCGAAAATGAACAACATATAGTTTATATCATATTAAGTGGCATATTAAGAATCTTACCAAACTGGAATATGTATAAGTAAATCTTGTCCTTTTACATCCCTTGCCTTGGACCACCATTTTGTGATGGTCTGTGTGCTGCCTCAGAGATCACCTGACCAGAAATACTACAACTCTAGCTGTAACAGGAAGAAGTGTTGAAGCAAAAGACACAACTCTGTCTGTTAATTGGCTCATGTGACCTAACAAGTATGGTTTGTTGGTATGTTTGTGTGCGCAGTGAATCGTACGATCCCAGGGGGGCGACCTTTATTTTTTAAGATGCAAATTTTCTATTTATGATTACCCAATGACACATACTACTAGAAAAGTATATTATTATGAAAATGGCTTATTTACATGAAGCAGGGTTTTACATAAGAGCTGTTTTATGCGATATTTTTTTATAGAGACCTACATTGTTTGGGGGGTAAATTTTTCCTTTAAGCCTAGTTCAGTGGCAACAACCAATACATTTTCTAATAGCCTTAAAAAAAGTACCATAAACTACTGTATATAAGCAGTCATTAGCCCAGTACTGAGCACCTCTGCACTGAGAACAATTCATAGGAAAATCTGAGTATGCTATTTACATTAATAAAATCTTAGATGCTGGATGAATAGAATAACCACGCAAAACCCCACAAAAATTTAGGCTGCCCTCTACTTTTACCAGTATATTAAGGAACATTTTATATAGGCATTTTGCCATTTGTGGGGTCATCAGCTGTATAAGCTATACAGGTATGGGTTTCGTTATTCGGAAACCTGTCTCCTATTTTATCCGAATAATCCAAATTTTTAAAAATGATTTCCTTTTTCTGTATAATAACACAGTACATTGTACATGACCCAATATAAGATACAATTAATCCTTATTGGAAGCACATAATTTTCTAGCAGACTGAAGGTGTAAAGATCCAAATTAAGGAAAGATCTATTATCCGGAAAGCCTCAGGTCCTGAGCATTCTGGATAACAGGTCCCATACCTGTACTGTACCCGCACAGTACCTGTTCCTCAGCATGTTTGTGATGTATTTGGGAAGTCAACAAAGCTGCCGGTCATGGGCAGGGGAGTGGGAGGAATCAAAAGGCACATATTGAACTCACTTTTAAAGAAAGAAAGAAAGTTTATTCACCCAACATGTTATTTTATGGTTTGCATTCTGTATACAGTTTGCAGCAGTCAATAGTAAATGCATAATGTTTCATTTTTAGCTTGTGTTTTCTGTACAAAGTCGCTCCTTCATCATTTAAACCACAACGTTTACTTTTCTTTTCAACTCTAGAGGGAAAAATGCCAAGCGTGTGAGAAAGATGTAAAAATGTGTCTTCAGCGTTTGATGTGGATAGCCTGTTATCATTCCTACCCGACAAGTTAAGAGAGAGGCTACTTCCCTTTCAGAGAGAAAGTGTCTACTTTGAAGAGACATGGAAGGTAATAAACATCAGTATATCCATTTGTTATGAAAGATTGACAGTGAAGTCAGATGTAGCTACTTTTTACAAACCCTTTTATTGTTGCCCACCTGGTTTTTAAATGGCACCGATTTGGTTTGCAATTCCACATCCAAGTTGCAGCACCTACATTCTCACTCTATAAGGAGACTGCACTGCCGTCTCTCTTTTCTTGGCATACATATCAGTAAACCAGGCATGCTTACAGATCGGGTTGCCACATTTTCTGGAAAAAATACCGGCCTTCCTTTATATTTAGCTTTTTTCGATATTAATAGCATTGGGATCAACCAGCATTTTTACCAGCCAGGTGGCAACCCTACTTACAGAGAGCCTGAGCAATGATGGTGATTGCCGTGCCTTCCATTATGACCATCATTTATTTACTGTACATAGTGGCAAAAAAAAACACTCTATTTTTTTTTTCTTTTTGCTGGCCTGCTGTATTCTGCTGTATTCTTTTATTTCTCTCACCTGCCCCACCCTCTGTAGTGATATACAACATGGGTGGGTCAAGTTGGAAGAGGGTGGGTTAGGGTTGGTCATGGATTTGACCCAAGCATCACTATTACAGATCAAAATAAATTTGGAGGTCCTTCTCACATAGGTTTACAATCTGATGAGTCTGGAAGCCTATGTCCCTGATGTGCAAGCCAGGGAAAGGCAGATAGCAAGTTCTGAAGTCAAGTTATCAAATATACCAATACAATACAAAATAATATTATTTCTGACAAAATACAAACAAATACATCAAATACAAAAATTCAGTCTTGTCTGTAAATGGCAACAGTACATCACATTTTAATTACTTTAAAACACATACATTTTTTGGTGTTACGGTTCCTTTAGTACAGGTACTTTCAGGCTGATCTCTGCTTCCTCTACATATAGCTTCAAGCAGGCAAAAGCTGTGATTGTCAGTAGCAGATTGTTAAATATTTTGTAAACATCTTCATACTCATATAGAATTGTACTTTAAGGAAAATAGTCCAATCACTCCACTCAGGCAATTTTATAGGAAGCACACAAAACTGTGATATTTGGTCATTTGTTTCAGATAAAGGAACATACAGACAAACTGAGAGAACTCTGTGTAATAAAAAAACAGTACCTTGTACCTAACTAAGATTTAATTAATCCTTATGGGAGACAAAACAATCCTACTGTGTTTGTTTACTTTTTAAATTATTTTATTTTGCAGACTTAAAGTATGGTGATCCAAATTACAGAAATACCCCTTTTCCGGAAAAATTCCAGGTCCTGAGCATTTTGCATAACAGGTTCCATACTTGTAGTTGTGCATGAACTTTTAGGTAATCCTAAATGTTATGAAATACACTGCAACAGTTCTTTTGTTTTTCTTGGCTTATGTACCAGGCTACTGATTCATTCAGTATATGAAACACGTTTGATATTTTTATTGTTTGGAACCTCAGAATGATCATGATAAATATGCCTGGCATTACTGTGGCTTTAACTTGGTTGGCTATCATTGTTCTGCTTAGCGAATGTATTTAAACTGCATATCCTGTGGAAATGCATGAAAATAAATAAGTTTCTTTGAATTTTGTATTCTCTGTTCGGATCTATTGTTGGAGTCTAGGGTTTGCGATTATGATTTCCACTTTTTCATTTGCATGCTTTAATATGCTAATATTCTTTCAGAGCATTAATCTTACTGACTTTTGATCATTAATTACAAATAGGCTTCCTTGTTAAGTTTCCTATTGTAATTAATATGCAATGAAAAATAAACAATTTCAGTACTATTTTTTTGTTTGGCTTAAGATATTCAGTTGATTAGCTTTATCTCTAGCAAACGAATAATTTCAATAACATTAGAAATCGGCACAGAATGATTATTAAAATGAGTTGCTTTAACTTTGTAATGCTAGCTTTTCTAAAAGGGCACCCATACTTTCCTAATAGGAATAGTAAGAGCTGAGTGTATATTGTTTTTTTTTTCTTTCCTAAGCTTTCTTGGGCAATAACAAATGAGGAGACTAGTTTCCAAGTGATTAAATCTCTTCTAGCGCAGGTAGGTTGCCTCCTGTCTGGATTTCACCCGGACAGTCCGGTTTTTGTAAGGGCTGCACGGTCCAAATTAGGAAATCCGGACATGACATTGAAATGAATGGCACATAGATCAGCCAATCGCTGACCGACACGTCATCAGTCCCGCCCCTGATGTCACTCACCCCTGATGTCACCCGCCCCTCCCCCCTTACATCACCGGCATACCCCCTGCCAGTTTTTTCTGAAAAAAAAGGTGGCAACCCTAAGTGCAGGTGACTAGTCTTCTCCAAATGCTCCCCCAACAGGTAACATTTTTATTTCTGCTGGGGAAGCATATGTTGCGCAAGGAAACTTCAGCTACTTCGAAAAGTAGCATCACTGCGTATGTTTTCTCAGCGGCGATTTGCATGTTAGACACTAGGGGAGCTTTTGGAGGAGACTAGTCGCCTGCACTAAAGGAGATTAATTGCGGGGCAACTAGTCTTCTCATTTCCCATTGCCTTTATAGTTATTTGTGGGCGGCTTATCTAGCAGTTTTAGGCTGGTGGCACATGGGGTGATTAGTTGGCAAACTATAAATCTTTGCTGCTTCGGGCGATTTTAGAAAACGAAGCAAAGCAAATGCCATTGCACTGGCGATTCACATTCTTAGCTGTGGGAAGGCATTTCAGGGAGATTAGTTGCCTGCAGCAGCGAAGATTTAACTATTTGCGACTAATCTCCCCGTGTGCCACCAGCCTTAGCTAACAGCTTATTTAGGCTTGCTGGCTACATGCTGTCTCAAGAGGAAACTTCAAGCAATTTTTGAAGCGACAGATGGGTTTTACCACCAGCAATTCACATTATTGACAGCGGTAAAACTTTTACAGGCGATTAGTTGCCTTTAGAAACATAGATTCTAGTAATGGGTGAATAAATTTGCCAGGCACAAATTCGCGGCAAATTTCTGCGTTTCACCGCCAGCAAATAAATTATCAAAACTGAGGGGAAAATTTGCTGGCGGAAAATCTGAAAAATCTGACGCTACAAAATAAAAAAATTGTTGCACATCAGAATAGTCGAGTGCATAAAATTGTCCCGCTTCAAAATTATTTGGACGCCCATTGACTTTAATGCATTTGGACAAAATAGTCGCGCATATAAAAATTGTCGCTCGCGTCAAAATTATTTTGACGCCCATTGACTTCAATGCGTTTAGCAAATTTTTCGCAGTTTCGGGAATTTTTCAGTGAAGCAAAATAGAACAGATTCACTAATTCACTAATAGATTAATCTCTGGTGATTAATTTTCTAGTGTGCCATTGTCCTTATATATTTACCTTACTTCCAGTCCAGAATTTCAGGAGCCTGCAAAGAGTAACGCCATCAAATCTGCCCATAGCAGCTCCCCATCTTCTGATCTTGTTAGGCTACCCTGGCATTGCCAGAGCTGGGCCAAAAGACAGGGGCACCAGGTCTGCCTGATGCCTGCTATCTGCCTATTTGCTGCTAGCTTCCTCCCCATTTCCCACATCTTGCTGCCAGTTTCCCATCCCCAGGGCTCCGAACAGCAGAAGTGTATGGGAACTGCTCACCCCTCCTGTATTGCTCATGGCCTAAATGGCTGGGGTGGTCTTGGTTTGGTACAAAAGCTGGTGTAGCATTGCTACCCTAATTCTTTGTTGAGCTTTAGTTATTTTTGATGCCACTACCCAGATAATTCCTATAAGGTAAACGTTTTCCAAATACTTAAAAACGTAATTATGTAGTGGAAATGTAAGTAGATTATCAACCTGTGAGCGAAAGCATAGCACCCCCTCGTTCCTCTCTGGCATAGGCAGAATCCATAAAGTCAGCCCATGCATCAATGTCCTTAATGATCGAATACGCTGCCCCCCTGATATTTACTTTCAGTCTCTGTTTCCTCAGCAACAATATTCTCTAACTTCAGGAGAAAATGAGATAATTACAGTAGCTTGTGTCCCGGTAATTTCAGAGAATAGGCTTGTTATATATGGGCTATAAAGTAAGAGAAGATTATTCTGATCTAGAGAAACATACTACTTCTTATTTGTTCTCCGAGGCAGTCTTTATAGTGTGAGAAAAAAATCTGCAATATAAAGAAACCATTCCTAGGGCAGATACTTTAATTGGCTTATGAATTGATCATCTTGAAAGCTTTGCTTCCCCCTCCATACACACAGAGTCCGGGGGAAACAGCTATTCATTTCATATGCTGCATGCCACTTTATTTCCCATCAGACAGTAACAGGGCAGGTTGACAGAATGGACAAGTAATAACTCCAGCCGTCCCCTCTAATATGTGGCAGCTAAACACACATTAATTAACAGTGTTTTTTATTTTGCCGTAGAACTGATATATTAAGAATTTGAATATCTGTCCTTCCCAGAAAAATGGATCCAGAAAAAGAGTAACAATAGAAAAAATTGAATCTAAAGGGTCAGTTAGTAAAGAAGATGGCGTGGGGCTGTGTTATGCGTAAGGTTTGGGGAAAGAGGACCATTAAAATTTCATAATTCAAGTGTAATTGTGACTGTAGATCCAATGCGGCAAAACTAATGGGTGGTACCAAATTGTATACAAGTTGCAGCTAATATTTTCAAATAGGCACAATTATACTTTGCACATGCAAGGAACTTGTTTGCACATAAGCATTTTTAATGAATGGTGTCCACTTTAGCAAGACCACACGCATAAATGAGCTATTGAAAGTTGAAAGTTGACATAACATGATAATTTATCACTAAGGAAGGCTGCAATTATTTGGAAAACTTGTCTGAAGGTGACCTTTATAGTAACGACCACTGATGAGATGAAATGCGCAACCTGGTGTGCACTGCTGTAATTCCTTTGGCGAATGTAGCTTTCTTTGGAAGGGAGTCTCTGCAGGCTTTAAGTAGGGGGATTTCTCAATGAGAGATAATAAAGAGGATGTTAACCCAAAAATATAATTTTGTTTTATGAAACAAAATGTTATTCTGGGCAGCTTTTCAATATATATTCATTTACAATTGTCATTGGTTTAACTTATCTATCTGTCTCCTGTTCACCTTCCAGTCTCTCATTCAAACCACTGCCTGGCTGCTATGTTAAATTTGGCCCTAAGTCAAATATAGTTAATAAAAAATATGACCAATGGCATATGGTTTCAGAATATCACTGTCTACATCAGCGATCCCCAACCAGTAGCTTGTGAGAAATATGTTCACCAACCCCTTGGATGTTGCTCCCAGAGATAAGCAATTGTTTAATTTAGAATTTTTGGTTTGGAGGCAAGTTTTAGTTGCATAAAAACGAGGTAAACTGCAAAACAGAGTTTCCTGTAGGCTGCCAGTCACATAGAGGCTACCAATTGGCCAATCACACCCCATTTGTTACATCACCTAGGAACAATTTTCATTTTGTGTTGCTCCCCAACTATTTTTTTTCTGAATGTGTCTCACAGGTAAAAAATGTTGGGGAGCTCTGGTCTACATAATACAGCAAACATAAAGGGGATCTACCCCTATAATTTAATGATGCAGGTAGTGTCTCCTGACACATCTCTGCTCAGTTCTAGAAGCAAACTTGAGCAGAAAACATGCTTTCTGCATCAGATTAAGCTTTTGCCAATATATCCCAAGCAGAATCAAAGGGGATGCTTGTGTTGCAGATAAATGATATTATCAGTTTAAAACCTGCTAATACCAAACAAACAAACAAAATAATGTAAATTGCAAAAGTGCTCCGAAAAACATATTGTTATATAATATAACCCTCAACGTTTTTCATGCAGGGGGATTACTGTCTAGTAATTCAGATTGCTGCTTATGTTATACCAATAAGTGAGGGCCTCTTGGGTGGGGAAAATGCTACATAAGGAAAATAAAAATCAGGATCTTGCATTGTAAATAAACGGATAACATTCTCACCTAATGTTTATTTAATTTTATATAAAAAAGGAAAATTAAAAGAGTAAAAAAAAACTTATAGGAAAGTTTCTCACTCTGCCTAATGATCATACCAAGGCTGGCCCTCCATCATAACAGCACAGGTAATTTTTGGTTTATAACAATGCAAAGATTGCCATCACCACCTCTCAGCAGAAGTTATATGCCTTGTAAGTAATTCAACTTAAACATGTTTGTTGAGTATATTTTCCCTTTAATTAGGTTTTCCTCTTTCCAAAGAAACTTACGAATCAAAGTTAATTTCTTTACAGCCTTTGTCTTTTAGAGGCTAATTTAAATCCAAGCAGCAGTGGTAGCTAAATGGTGCCAATTCTGAGTCAGGCTGTGTCCTGTTGGGGGTTCTCATTAACAAACTTCGGAACAGAGCCAAATCTGGAAATCCTGCCTCAGCATATATATATACACACACACACACACACACACACACACACACACACACACACACAAATGAAAGAATAGGTCATAACGATTAAAATCTGTGTGAACAGCGATATGACTGTGATTTAGCTTCATTTTACCAAGTCCTTCTCCAAAGTAGCATCCCTCACAATGCGGAATTATGTTATAGGCAATGGCACTGCTGATTTCCCTGCACTGCCGATAGCATTTGTCTGAGTGACGCGTACCTTCTGAACAGAAAAGGCAACATTGTCCTCTATACAATTACCGCAAATCGAGAGTAGCGAACGAGCAATTCAGCAACAAAGACTTGCTGCAGACTGCAAATCAGCTTGAGTGTGCAAATAAAGGAATGATTAATGTGGGGGAACAACTTGCCGTAATGAAGCCAAGTGTTTCTGAAATGTGTAGCCAAAATGGCTGCGTCCCACCGCAATAATTAACCGCCAGACTGACATCTACCACATTAATCATTGGCTGTCAGGATTCTTTTTTGGAAATTTATTATGAATCTTCAAATGGACTGTATTACAAAGGGGTGTGTGGGGGGGAATAAAACCCTCTAGGAACCTTAGAATTATTCAAAGCATTGGTGTAATTACAGTTGGAGTATGTTGGTAACAATGCCATCCTGTCTATCATATTACAGCAGAAATTAAAGGCTTCCACTTCCATTGTTTCCCTTCAAATTTATATTATTTGCACCCATTGTTTCATTTTAGCTGCTGGACTACTTGCCAGGATCCATTCTGGAAAAAGAAATCCTGTCCTGACATCTCTAGAAATATCAGTGAGGTTACACTCTTTCCTGCTTTGCTGTGTGTAATTAATTCCACTAGGAATTGCCTCTTGGTGTCTTGTCACTGAGTCTTCACAGAGAGATGACTTTAGGTGTCAGCACCCCAGTGAGTAATTGGACAACAGGCTAAGTGCGAATTTCACTATGAAGATTCCAAATCAAATAACCCTTCTTCATTTCAATGGATGTCGTTCCATGGTGTAACTATCCCCAGCACCCAGCAAATCTTTGGGTAATGGGATATTATAGGAAGAGTCACCTTAAATTATGTTTTACGTTTTTTACACAGTGTTAGGATCCATTATCCAAAGTGAAATGCAGACATTCTGTTTACCATAGCATCCCATTTAAATAAACACTTACTCCTTTTTGACTGATTTGCATTTTCTCTATGATAACAAGACAGTGGATTGTATTTGATTGATGCATAAATCCACAAAGATGGAAAAACAATGGCACCTCATTACAGAAAGATTATCCAAAAAAAAAAAAACTGGTCCAAACACTCCATGTAATAGACCCAATCATGATGCTTTCTTTTTTTCAAGGTTACACAGTGAGAGACCTAAAGTTTTGAAATTCTCTCTTTGAAGTAGTTATACTAGCAGATACATTTAAACTTTATCTTTTAGGGTCAGGAAAAAACACTCAGATTCAGGGAAATTAGTTGCCCAGCGACAAATCTCCTCTTATTCGCGACAACTAATCTCCCTGAACTGCCTCCTGCCAGCTAGAATGTAAATCACCGTCCATATGTCACTCGGAGCACTTCGTTTTCCGAAGTCGCCCGAAGTTTCACTTCGGGTGACTTCGGAAAATGAAGCACTCCGAGTGCCTTCCCACCAGTGATTTACATTCTAGCTGGTGGTAGGCAGTCGCTGTGCGTGTGTGTGCCATGATTCACTGGTTTCATTATACTAAAACTTAACTTGGTGAAGCCCTTGACATTTCTGGAAGATACAAAAAAGTACTAATAACTTTCTGTAACGGACAACTTTAATAGCCAGTAGTACTTTTGAAAAAAAAAATCCCCTCAATATGCTTACTGCGTACTATAAAAAATGGTAGAACATTAAAATGATCTCTCAGGCCCCATTGTTTTGTTCCCTGACTCTGTCAGTATCTTCTGTCTGTGTATACATGAGATATCAGTTGACCAGGATGGGGCAGAGGATAGGCATACCTATAGTTTAATGGACAGGGGATAGGCATACCTATAATTTGTATTAACATCTGCAGGTCATTAGCTGGAAAAAAGTGTCAATGCTATTTGGCTATGAATGCGGCCAGCCAAATCAGAAATTATATTCTTGTGGCATTGGTCGTACTGTAGATACAAAATGTTGGTTTCGCTAGTTATGACCTCCTAAATCATTCAGCAGTGGCTCTATAAAACCCACAGACAGTATGTTCCAATATTTTCATGGTTTTCCCATTTCCAATGGGGAAGTCACCTATGGAATAACTCCACCTGCAATAGTAGACGGCATGCTCAGATGGAGCATCTACTAATGAATATCATTGGTTGGATCATTTTGGTAGCATTCTGACATGTTGCACCATATGTTTTGGGCTTCTGTACCCGCCTTAGACCACCACAGCCCATTAGCAGTGAGCATCTGTGCATCCAAAGATGCCCTCCAATAACTCTTTTTTATGGTGATTTATAGCTCTTGATCTGGGCTGCTGTCAGTTACCTGAGCTTAGGGACATACACAAAGTATAATTACAATGTAAATTTCAAAATATAAGGATGTTCTCAAAACCTGACAGTATAGAAATTAGTTAAATGAAAAAAAATGGTCATCAGAGATGGGGGAGCTGCTGTGGGCAACTTTAAAATACATGGATCCTTATCTTTATATTGCTGCTGAACAACTGTAACCTCTTTTTACTTATCCTTTAAGAATGCTTAAAGGGATACTGTCATGGGAAAAAAACTTTTTTTCAAAATGAATCAGTTAATAGTGCTGCTCCAGCAGAATTCTGCGCTGAAATCCATTTCTCAAAAGAGCAAACAGATTTTTTTATATTTAATTTTAAAATCTGACATGGGGCTAGACATTTTGTCAATTTCCCAGCTGCCCCAAGTCATGTGACGTGTGCCTGCACTTCAGGAGAGAAATGCTTTTTGGCAGGCTGCTGTTTTTCCTTCTCAATGTATCTGAATGTGTCTCAGTGGGACATGGGTTTTTACTATTGAGTGTTGTTCTTAGATCTACCAGGCAGCTGTTATCTTGTGTTAGGGAGCTGTTATCTGGTTACCTTCCCATTGTTCTTTTGTTAGGCTGCTGGGGGAAAAAGGGAGGGGGGATGATATCACTCTAAGTTGCAGTACAGCAGTAAAGAGTGATTGAAGTTTATCAGAGCACAAGTCACATGACTTGGGGCAGCTGGGAAATTGACAATATGTCTAGCCCCATGTCAGATTTCAAAATTGAATATAAAAAAATCTGTTTGCTCTTTTGAGAAATGGATTTCAATGTAGAATTCTGCTGGAGCAGCACTATTAACTGATTCATTTTGAAAAAATTTTTTTTTCCCATGACAGTATCCCTTTAACAACAATGTAATGGTTAATGAAAGTAAAAGTTCTGGTAGTGAGCTCTCTTCTTTGGGTGAATGCAGAGCTTCTCAAGTTAATGCAGTAATGAAACAATTAGCCTTCAATTCATCAAACAATTGCCCTACTACTGTACCTAAACCCACCCATACAGAGTCCTTCTATCCATGGGCATAATCTTTGTAAAAAGGTTTATTTCTAAATCCATAAGCCCTTAACTGTACCTTACTGAAGAAGAACTTTTTAAAGTGAGTGTAATTATATACCATGCATGGAAGCCAAAGGAAAGAGATGAGAAAAAGCAAGTATAATGCACTTCTGCATTTCATCCTTCGGGTACTAAAGAATCTAATATTAAAATACAGCAGTCCTCTACATTATTTACTCATTGTCACGTATTACAAAATGTGCCACTAATTGTGATGCACCACATTTATATTCAGCAAAGTTGTAATTTAATGAAGCGTGCTTAGAATTGGGGTTGTTAATACTTTCATTTCTGTGTTTGCAGCTAGTTTTGTATACGTAAGGACACTTAATTAAATAGGCAACATTAGACTGTAATAATTAGAGGAATTAGATGGGATATTTCAAACTGTTGGGCCAGCCTTGCTTGCGAGTCTCACTTGCCATTCTAGTCAGGCTCAAGTTAATTTCTTTCTTCCCCATGTAGAGTTCCCTCTGTTTACTCCTGGATTAAAATTCATTTAAGTAACTTTCACATACATTTAATGGTTTTATAGTTATTTATAAATATAATTGCTGTTGCATACAGTCAGTGGCGGAACTACCGGGGAGCAGGGGGTGCGAGCAGGCCAGGGCCCCCCGGCAGCCCGCGCCACTGAAAATGTGGGCCGTACGGAGGGGGGCGGGACTCGGCTGTGCGTCACGCCCCAGGTCCCGCCCCCCTCTAGTTACGGTACTGCATACAGTATCTGTTATCCTTTCTGCTCCTGGGGGTCTGACTTCTGAAACAATGTTACAAGTCAGAGCTCTTCCAGGTCCAGCTTGCAAACTTTGCTTCAGAAGCCATTTCATTAACAGCCAGACAGGCACTTCTTTCAACAGCAATCACATTTACAAATAACTTTAAAACCATTGAGATTTTTAATGAATGCATAATGGAGTTGCTTAGAAATGCATTGCCTTTCATTAGGCAAGAACGTGTTTTTGGGGTGATGACTATCATGAGGTTAGGTATGGAATTTAAGTAACATTGTGAACTGACGTATGTATTTTTAAAAACATTAGCCTTGGTTTTAGGATGAGCACAGCCCAAGTATGCCAGATGATGAACTCAGCACAAAATAAACATTTGGATGATTATCTACCCTACAGCTCACATTCGGATATGCTCTTAGCACTGATTTGGCAGATATGTTCCAGGCACTGTGATGAGGGCAGGATATTTAAAGATCACTACTTTGCCTCACATTTGATAGTAAGCCAATAAAACTCACAGCTTGAGCTTTATTAGTTTTTTTTTAATTTAAATATCACCGAATATATTTGGATTTCGAAGTACGCATAGGGCTGGTGTTGTAATTTGCTGTAATTATTCTAGATGAGGAAACTGTTGTAGCTATGTAAAATGAATACTGAAAATAATCTGTATGCCGGAGGGAAAACTGAAGCAGTCTTTCTACGCTGGGCAATA